>NW_025751831.1:0-14155 GCF_021184085.1 Oncorhynchus gorbuscha | reverse complement strand
TTAATGGAACTCCATATGAATGGAACTCCATATGAATGGAACTCCATATGAATGGAACTCCATATGAATGGAACTCCATATGAATGGAACTCCATATGAATGGAACTCCATATGAACTGGAACTCCATATGAATGGAACTCCATATGAATGGAACTCCATATGAATGGAACTCCATATTAATGGAACTCCATATGAATGGAACTCCATATGAATGGAACTCCATATGAATGGAACTCCATATGAATGGAACTCCATATGAATCACTTCATGAATGGAACTCCATATGAATGGACTCCATATGAATGGAACTCCATATGAATGGAACTCCATATGAATGGAACTCCATATTAATGGAACTCCATATGAATGGAACTCCATAATGGAACTCCATATTAATGGAACTCCATATGAATGGAACTCCATATGAATGGAACTCCATATGAATGGAACTCCATATGAATGGAACTCCATATTAATGGGAACTCCATATGAATGGAACTCCATGAATGGAGACTCCGCATAGATGAGCCATATTAATGGAACTCCATATGAATGGAACTCCATATTAATGGAACTCCATATTAATGGAACTCCATATGAATGGAACTCCATATGAATGGAACTCCATATGAATCCCATATGAATGGAACTCCATATGAATGGAACTCCATATGAATGGGAACTCCATATGAATGGAACTCCATATGAATGGAACTCCATATGAATGGAGACTCCATATGAATGGAACTCCATATTAGTAGAACTCCATATGAATGGAACTCCATGAATGGAACTCCATATGAATGGAACTCCATATTAATGGAACTCCATATTAATGGAACTCCATATGAATGGAACTCCATATGAATGGAACTCCATATTAATGGAACTCCATATTAATGGAACTCCATATTAATGGAACTCCATATGAATGGAACTCCATATTAATGGAACTCCATATTAATGGAACTCCATATTAATGGAACTCCATATTAATGGAACTCCATATTAATGGAACTCCATATCATGGAACTCCATATTAATGGAACTCCATGTGTGGGAGCTCCATGAATGGAACTCATACTCATGAGCCTCATTGGCAGAATATTTAATGAAACTCCATATTAATGGAACTCCATATTAATGGAACTCTATATTAATGGAACTCCATATGAATGGAACTCCATATTAATGGAACTCCATATTAATGGAACTCCATATGAATGGAACTCCATATTAATGGAACTCCATATTAATGCCAATGATTTTGGAATGAAAAGTTCAAGACGTCGACAAGTTTGAGAATGAGAAGTTTGAGAATGAGAAGTTTGAGAATGAGAAGTTTGAGAAGCCCACATACTTTAGATCATGTAGTGTATGTGGGTTTCTGGTAACAGAATTACAAGGCACGAGTCAATCATATACTTTGCAAGCTTTTGTATGTGGTGTCAGCATGGGGGTGAGTGTATTAAAGGGATAGTTCCATGGATTCCAGATAAACTTCTGGATACCATTTTTATGACTCTGTGTCCAGTACGAAGGAAGTTAGAGGCAGTTTCAATTAATAATAACTAGCGTTAGTGCTATCTTAGCGTGCATCGGGTGCAGCATTGCTAACTAGCTTAGCGCAAAGATGCCCTCACTCCCTATGACACCACATACATAGACGAAGTGTATGATTTTAATTTACCATCACAACTTATTGCACACATTTTTCAATCGAAACATGGCTATCCATGTGAATTATGAATGGAAGTTTTCAACTTGGAATAAATATTTCAATAGACTGAATGATTTATTTGGCCTAATTTTGAATATTTCAAAGTGAAAAGTGAAAAGTGAACCATTAGATAAAAACTTTTGGAATCCCAAATTAGATTAAGATGGTTTTTTTTCTGAAGTTCAAGAAATGCTGGACCGGGTTATGTGAGAGAGTGGTATAAGGACCGGGTTATGTGAGAGAGTGGTATAAGGACTAGGTTATGTGAGAGAGTGGTATAAGGACCGGGTTATGTGAGAGAGTGGTATAAGGACCGAGTTATGTGAGAGAGTGGTATAAGGACCAGGTTATGTGAGAGAGTGGTATAAGGACCGGGTTATGTGAGAGAGTGGTATAAGGACCGGGTTATGTGAGAGAGTGGTATAAGGACCGGCTTATGTGAGAGAGAGTATAAGGACCGGTTATGTGAGAGAGTGGTATAAGGACCGGGTTATGTGAGAAGTGGTATAAGGACCGGGTTATGTGAGAGAGTGGTATAAGGACGGGTTATGTGAGAGAGTGGTATAAGGACCGGGTTATGTGAGAGAGTGGTATAAGGACCAAGCTTATGTGAGAGAGAGGTATAAGGACCGGTTATGTGAGAGAGTGGTATAAGGACCGGGTTATGTGAGAGAGTGGTATAAGGACCGGGTTATGTGAGAGAAGTGGTATAAGGACCGGGTTATGTGAGAGAGTGGTATAAGGACCGGGTTATGTGAGAGAGTGGTATAAGAGACCGGGTTATGTAGAGAGAGGTATAAGGACTGGGTTATGTGAGAGAGTGGTATAAGGACCGGGTTATGTGAGAGAGTGGTATAAGGACCGGGTTATGTGAGAGAGGTATAAGGACTGGGTTATGTGAGAAGTGGTATAAGGACCGGGTTATGTGAGAAAGTGGTATAAGGACCGGGTTATGTGAGAGAGGTATAAGGACTGGGTTATGTGAGAGAGTGGTATAAGGACTGGGTTATGTGAGAGAGGTATAAGGACTGGGTTATGTGAGAGAGTGGTATAAGGACTGGGTTATGTGAGAGAGTGGTATAAGGACTGGGTTATGTGAGAGAGGGTATAAGGACTGGGTTATGTGAGAGAGTGGTATAAGGACCGGGTTATGTGAGAGAGTGGTATAAGGACCGGGTTATGTGAGAGAGGTATAAGGACTGGGTTATGTGAGAGAGTGAGTATAAGGACCGGGTTATGTGAGAGAGTGGTATAAGGACCGGGTTATGTGGAGAGAGGTATAAGGACTGGGTTATGTGAGAGTGGTATAAGGACTGGGCTATGTGAGAGAGAGGTATAAGGACTGGGTTATGTGAGAGAGTGGTATAAGGACTGGGTTATGTGAGAGAGTAGGTATAAGGACTGGGTTATGTGAGAGAGGTATAAGGACTGGGTTATTGTGAGAGAGGTATAAGGACTGGGTTATGTGAGAGAGGTATAAGGACTGGGTTATGTGAGAGAGTGGTATAAGGACTGGGTTATGTGGAGAGAGGTGAGTATAAGGACTGGAGTTATGTGAGAGAGTGGTATAAGGACTGGGTTATGTGAGAGAGGTATAAGGACTGGGTTATGTGGAGAGAGGTATAAGGACTGGGTTATGTGAGAGAGTGGTATAAGGACCGGGTTATGTGAGAGAGTGGTATAAGGACCGGGTTATGTGAGAGAGGTATAAGGACTCGGGTTATGTGAGAGAGTGGTATAAGGACCGGGTTATGTGAGAGAGTGGTATAAGGACCGGGTTATGTGAGAGAGTGGTATAAGGACTAGCTTATGTGAGAGAGAGTATAAGGACCGGGTTATGTGAGAGAGAGGTATAAGGACCGGCTTATGTGAGAGAGAGGTATAAGGACCGGCTTATGTGAGAGAGTAGTATAAGGACCGGGTTATGTGAGAGAGTGGTATAAGGACTGGGTTATGTGAGAGAGTGGTATAAGGACTGGGTTATGTGAGAGAGGTATAAGGACTGGGTTATGTGGAGAGAGTGGTATAAGGACCGGGTTATGTGAGAGAGTGGTATAAGGACCGGGTTATGTGAGAGAGGTATAAGGACTGGGTTATGTGAGAGAGTGGTATAAGGACCGGGTTATGTGAGAGAGTGGTATAAGGACCGGGTTATGTGAGAGAGGTATAAGGACTGGGTTATGTGAGAGAGTGGTATAAGGACTGGGTTATGTGAGAGAGGTATAAGGACTGGGTTATGTGAGAGAGTGGTATAAGGACTGGGTTATGTGAGAGAGTGGTATAAGGACTGGGTTATGTGAGAGAGGTATAAGGACTGGGTTATTGTGAGAGAGGTATAAGGACCGGGTTATGTGAGAGAGTGGTATAAGGACCGGGTTATGTGAGAGAGTGGTATAAGGACCGGGTTATGTGAGAGAGTAGTATAAGGACCGGGTTATGTGAGAGAGTAGTATAAGGACCGGGTTATGTGAGAGAGTAGTATAAGGACCGGGTTATGTGAGAGAGTAGTATAAGGACCGGGTTATGTGAGAGAGAGGTATAAGGACCGGGTTATGTGAGAGAGTGGTATAAGGACCGGGTTATGTGAGAGAGTGGTATAAGGACCGGGTTATGTGAGAGAGGTATAAGGACTGGGTTATGTGGAGAGAGTGGTATAAGGACCGGGTTATGTGAGAGAGTGGTATAAGGACCGGGTTATGTGAGAGAGGTATAAGGACTGGGTTATGTGAGAGAGTGGTATAAGGACCGGCTTATGTGGAGAGAGAGGTATAAGGACCGGGTTATGTGAGAGAGTGGTATAAGGACCGGGTTATGTGGAGAGAGTGGTATAAGGACCGGGTTATGTGAGAGAGTGGTATAAGGACCGGGTTATGTGAGAGAGTGGTATAAGGACCGGGTTATGTGAGAGAGTGGTATAAGGACCGGTTATGTGAGAGAGTGGTATAAGGACCGGGTTATGTGAGAGAGTGGTATAAGGACCGGGTTATGTGAGAGAGTGGTATAAGGACCGGGTTATGTGGAGAGAGTGGTATAAGGACCGGGTTATGTGAGAGAGTGGTATAAGGACCGGGTTATGTGAGAGAGGTATAAGGACTGGGTTATGTGAGAGAGTGGTATAAGGACTGGGTTATGTGAGAGAGTGGTATAAGGACCGGGTTATGTGAGAGAGGTATAAGGACTGGGTTATGTGAGAGAGTGGTATAAGGACTGGGTTATGTGGAGAGAGGTATAAGGACTGGGTTATGTGAGAGAGTGGTATAAGGACTGGGTTATGTGGAGAGAGTGGTATAAGGACTGGGTTATGTGAGAGGGTATGGACGGGTTATGTGAGAGAGGTATAAGGACTGGGTTATGTGAGAGAGTGGTATAAGGACCGGGTTATGTGAGAGAGTGGTATAAGGACCGGGTTATGTGAGAGAGGGTATAAGGACTGGGTTATGTGAGAGAGTGGTATAAGGACTGGGTTATGTGGAGAGAGGTATAAGGACTGGGTTATGTGAGAGAGTGGTATAAGGACTGGGTTATGTGAGAGAGTGGTATAAGGACTGGGTTATGTGGAGAGAGGTATAAGGACTGGGTTATGTGTGAGAGAGGTATAAGGACTGGGTTATGTGGAGAGAGGTATAAGGACTGGGTTATGTGAGAGAGGTATAAGGACTGGGTTATGTGGAGAGAGTGGTATAAGGACTGGGTTATGTGGAGAGAGGTATAAGGACTGGGTTATGTGAGAGAGTGGTATAAGGACTGGGTTATGTGAGAGAGGTATAAGGACTGGGTTATGTGAGAGAGTGGTATAAGGACCGGGTTATGTGAGAGAGTGGTATAAGGACTGGGTTATGTGAGAGAGGTATAAGGACTGGGTTATGTGAGAGAGTGGTATAAGGACCGGGTTATGTGAGAAGTGGTATAAGGACCGGGTTATGTGAGAGAGTGGTATAAGGACGTTATGTGAGAGGTATAAGGACTGGGTCATGTGAGAGAGTGGTATAAGGACCGGGTTATGTGAGAGAGTGGTATAAGGACGGGTTATGAGAGAAGAGTGGTATAAGGACCGGGTTATGTGAGAGAGTGGTATAAGGACCGGGTTATGTGGAGAGAGGTATAAGGACTGGGTTATGTGAGAGAGTGGTATAAGGACTGGGTTATGTAGAGAGAGGTATAAGGACTGGGTTATGTGAAGAGTGGTAGTGGTATAAGGACTGGGTTATGTGAGAGAGTGGTATAAGAACTGGGTTATGTGAGAGAGGTATAAGGACTGGGTTATGTGAGAGAGTGGTATAAGGACTGGGTTATGTGAGAGAGTGGTATAAGGACCCGGGTTATGATTGTGAGAGAGGTATAAGGACTGGGTTATGTGAGAGAGTGGTATAAGGATAAGGACTGGTTATGTGAGAGAGTGGTATAAGGACTGGGTTATGTGAGAGAGGTATAAGGACTGGGTTATGTGAGAGAGTGGAATAAGGACTGGGTTATGTGAGAGTAAAGGTATAAGGACTGGGTTATGTGAGAGAGTGGTATAAGGACTGGGTTATGTGAGAGAGTGGTATAAGGACTGGGTTATGTGAGAGAGGTATAAGGACTGGGAGGGTATAAGGACCGGGTCATGTGGAGAGAGGTATAAGGACCGGGTTATGTGAGAGAGTATAAGGACCGGGTTATGTGAGAGAGAGTGGGTTATGTGAGAGAGGTATAAGGACTGGTTATGTGAGAGAGTGGTATATGACTGGGTTATGTGAGAGAGGTATAAGGACTGGGTTATGTGAGAGAGTGGTATAAGGACTGGTTATGGAGAGGTATAAGGACTGGGGTTATGTGGAGAGAGTGGTATAAGGACTGGGTTATGTGAGAGAGGGTATAAGGACTGGGTTATAGAGAGGTATAAGGACTGGGTTATGTGGAGAGAGTGGTATAAGGACCGGGTTATGTGGAGAGAGGGTATAAGGACTGGCTTATGAGAGAGTGGTATAAGGACTGGGTTATGTGAGAGAGTGGTATAAGGACTGGGTTATGTGAGAGAGGTAGGAGTGAGAGAGGTATAAGGACCGGCTTATGGGAGAGAGTGGTATAAGGACCGGGTTATGTGGAGAGAGTGGTATAAGGACCGGGTTATGTGAGAGAGTAGTATAAGGACCGGCTTATGTGAGAGAGTAGTATAAGGACCGGGTTATGTGAGAGAGAGTGGTATAAGGACTGGGTTATGTGAGAGAGTGGTATAAGGACTGGGTTATGTGAGAGAGAGGTATAAGGACTGGGTTATGTGAGAGAGTGGTATAAGGACCGGGTTATGTGAGAGAGTGGTATAAGGACCGGGTTATGTGGAGAGAGGTATAAGGACTGGGTTATGTGGGTATAAGAGAGTGGTATAAGGACCGGGTTATGTGAGAGAGTGGTATAAGGACCGGGTTATGTGAGAGAGGGTATAAGGACTGGGTTATGTGAGAGAGTGGTATAAGGACTGGGTTATGTGAGAGAGTGGTATAAGGACTGGGTTATGTGAGAGAGTGGTATAGGACTGGGTTATGTGAGAGTGGTATAAGGACCGGGTTATGTGAGAGAGTGTATAAGGACCGGGTTATGTGAGAGAGTGTATAAGGACTGGGTTATGTGAGAGAGTGGTATAAGGACCGGGTTATGTGGAGAGAGTGGTATAAGGACCGGGTTATGTGGAGAGAGGTATATGACGGTTATGTGAGAGAGTGGTATAAGGACTGGGTTATGTGAGAGAGGTATAAGGAATAAGGACTGGGTTATGTGAGAGAGTGGTATAAGGACTGGGTTATGTGAGAGAGTGGTATAGAGAGTGGACTGGGTTATGTGAGAGAGTGGTATAAGGACCGGGTTATGTGAGAGAGGTATAAGGACTGGGTGGTATATGGACTGGGTTATGTGAGAGAGTGTATAAGGACTGGGTTATGTGAGAGAGTGTATAAGGACTGGGTTATGTGAGAGAGGTATAAGGACTGGGTTATGTGAGAGAGTGGTATAAGGACTGGGTTATGTGAGAGAGGTATAAGGACTGGGTTATGTGAGAGAGGTATAAGGACTGGGTTATGTATAAGGACTGGGTTATGTGAGAGAGGTATAAGGACTGGGTTATGTGAGAGAGGAATAAGGACTGGGTTATGTGAGAGAGTGGTGGCTAAGGGATCAAGTTATGTGGAGAGGACTGGGTTATGTGAGAGAGTGGTATAAGGACCGGGTTATGTGAGAGAGTGGTATAAGGACCGGGTTATGTGAGAGAGGAAGACTGGGTTATAAGGACTGGGTTATGTGAGAGAGTGGTAAGGACTGGGTTATGTGAGAGAGTGGTATAAGACCGGGTTATGTGAGAGAGTGGTATAAGGACCGGGTTATGTGAGAGAGTGGTATAAGGACCGGCTTATGTGAGAGAGTGGTATAAGGACCGGGTTATGTGAGAGAGTGGTATAAGGACCGGGTTATGTGAGAGAGTGGTATAAGGACCGGCTTATGTGAGAGAGTGGTATAAGGGACTGGGTTATGTGAGAGAGGTATATGACTGGTTATGTGGAGAGAGTGGTATAAGGACTGGGTTATGTGAGAGTGGTATAAGGACTGGGTTATGTGAGAGAGGTATAAGGACTGGGTTATGTGAGAGAGTGGTATAAGGACCGGGTTATGTGAGAGAGTGGTATAAGGACCGGGTTATGTGAGAGAGGGTATAAGGACTGGGTTATGTGAGAGAGTGGTATAAGGACCGGGTGGTATAAGGACCGGGGGAGAGAGAGGTATAAGACTGGTTATGTGAGAGTGGTATAAGGACTGGGTTATGGTATATGGTATGTGAGAGAGGGTATAAGGACTGGGTTATGTGAGAGAGTGGTATAAGGACTGGGTTATGTGAGAGAGTATAAGGACTGGGTTATGTGAGAGAGTGGTATAAGGACTGGGTTATGTGAGAGAGGTATAAGGACCGGATTATGGAGAGAGTGGTATAAGGACTGGGTTATGGACTGGGTTAGAGAGAGTGGTATAAGGATGGGTTATGGAGAGAGTGGTATAAGGACTGGTTATGAGAGAGGTATAAGGACTGGGTTATGTGAGGGGAGAGAGGTATAAGGACTTTATAGAGGGTATAAGGACCGGGTTATGTGAGAGAGTGGCAGTTATGGTATAAGGACCGGGTTATGTGAGAGAGTAGTATAAGGACCGGGTTATGTGAGAGAGTAGTATAAGGACCGGGTTATGTGAGAGAGTAGTATAGAGAGAGGTATAAGGACCGGTTATGTGAGAGAGTAGTATAAGGACCGGTTATGTGAGAGAGTGGTATAAGGACCCGGGTTATGTGAGAGTGGTTATGACCGATGAGAGAGGTATAAGGACCGGGTTATGTGAGAGAGTGGTATAAGGACCGGTTATGGAGAGAGAGGTATAAGGACCGGGTTATGTGAGAGAGTGGTATAAGGACTGTTATGTGGAGAGAGTGGTATAAGGACCGGGTTATGTGAGAGAGTAGTAGGCGGACCGGGTTATGGAGAGAGAGGTATATGACCGGTTATGTGTGAGAGAGGGTATAAGGACCGGGAAGCAGGAGAGAGTGGTATAAGAACTGGGTTATGAGAGAGGTATGGATCTGGCATGGTGGAGAGAGGGTATAAGGACCGGGTTATGTGAGAGAGTGGTATAAGGACCGGTTATGAGAGAGGTATAAGGACTAAGCAGGAGAGAGTGGTATAAGGACCGGGTTATGTGAGAGAGTGGTATATGGACCGGTTATGGGAGAGAGGTATATGGACTGGGATATGTGAGGAGAGTGGAATAAGGACTGGGTTATGTGAGAGAGGTATAAGGACTGGGTTATGTGAGAGAGTGGCATAAGGACTGGTTATGAGAGAGTGGTATATGACTGGGTTATGGGAGAGAGGTATAAGGACTGGGTTATGAGAGAGAGGTATAAGGACTGGGTTATGTGAGAGAGGTATAAGGATCAAGAGTAAGGACCTGGGTTATGTGGAGAGAGTGGCGGGACTGGGTTATGGAGAGAGGTATAAGGACCAGGTTATGGAGAGTGGTATAAGGACCGGGTTGTGAGAGAGGTATAAGGATCAGTTATGGAGAGAGTGTATAAGGACTGGGTTATGTGAGAGAGGTATAAGGACTGGGTAAATGGAGAGTGGTATAAGGACTGTGGTTATGTGAGAGAGTGGTATAAGGACTGGGTTATGTGAGAGAGGTATAAGGATCAGGTTATTGTGAGAGAGTGGTATAAGGACCGGGTTATGAGAGAGTGGTATAAGGACCGGTTAGGGAGAGAGTGGTATAAGGGACTGGCTTATGGAGAGAGTGAGGTATAAGGATCTGGGTTATGTGAGAGAGAGGTATAAGGATCAGTTATGTGGGAGAGAGGGTATAAGGACTGCCGTTATGTGAGGAGAGTGTGGGTATAAGGACCGGGTTATGTGAGAGAGAGGTATAAGGACTGGGTTATGTGAGAGAGTGGTATAAGGACCGGGTTATGTGAGAGAGTGGTATAGGGACCGGTTATGTGAGAGAGGTATAAGGACTGGGTTATGTGAGAGAGTGGTATAAGGACCGGGTTATGGGAGAGAGTGGTATATGTGAGAGAGAGGTATAAGGACTGGGTTATGTGGTATAAGGACTGAGAGAGAGTGGTATAAGGACTGGGTTATGGAGAGAGTGGTATAAGGACTGGGTTATGTGAGAGAGTGGTATAAGGACTGGGTTATGTGAGAGAGGTATAAGGACTGGGTTATGTGAGAGAGGGTATAAGGACCGGGTTATGGAGAGAGTGGTATAAGGACCGGGTTATGTGAGAGAGTGGTATAAGGACCGGGTTATGTGAGAGAGTAGTATAAGGACCGGGTTATGTGAGAGAGTAGTATAAGACCGGGTTATGTGAGAGAGTAGTATAAGGACCGGGTTATGTGAGAGAGTGGTATAAGGACCGGGTTATGTGAGAGAGAGGTATAAGGACCGGTTTATGTGAGAGAGTGGTATAAGGACCGGGTTATGTGAGAGAGTGGTATAAGGACCGGGTTATGTGAGAGAGAGTATAAGGACTGGGTTATGTGGAGAGAGTGGTATAAGGACCGGGTTATGGAGAGAGTGGTATAAGGACCGGGTTATGTGAGAGAGGTATAAGGACTGCTATGTGAGAGAGTGGTATAAGGACCGGCATGAGAGAGTGGTATAAGGACCGGGTTATGAGAGAGAGGTATAAGGACCGGGTTATGTGAGAGAGTGGTATAAGGACCGGGTTATGTGAGAGAGTGGTATAAGGACCGGGTTATGGAGAGAGTGGTATAAGGACCGGTTATGGAGAGAGTGGTATAAGGACCGGTTATGTGGAGAGAGTGGTATAAGGACCGGGTTATGTGAGAGAGTGGTATAAGGACCGGTTATGTGGAGAGTGGTATAAGGACCGGTTATGTGAGAGAGTGGTATAAGGACCGGTTATGTGAGAGAGTGGTATAAGGACCGGGTTATGTGAGAGAGGTATATGGACTGGGTTATGGAGAGTGGTATAAGGACCGGGTTATGAGAGAGTGGTATAAGGACCGGGTTATGTGAGAGAGGTATAAGGACTAAGTTATGTGAGAGAGTGGTATAAGGACTGGGTTATGTGAGAGAGGTATAAGGACTGGGTTATGTGAGAGAGGTATAAGGACTGGGTTATGTGGAGAGAGTGGTATAAGGACTGGGTTATGTGGAGAGAGGTATAAGGACTGGGTTATGTGAGAGTGGTATAAGGACCGGGTTATGGAGAGAGTGGTATAAGGACTGGGTTATGTGGAGAGAGGTATAAGGACTGGGTTATGTGGAGAGTGGTATAAGGACCGGGTTATGTGAGAGAGTGGTATAAGGACCGGGTTATGTGGAGAGAGGAATATGACTGGGCATGTGAGAGAGTGGTATAAGGACCGGTTATGGAGAGAGGTATAAGGATCACATGGAGAGAGTGGTATAAGGACTGGCCATGGGAGAGTGGTATATGACTACAGGAGAGAGGTATAAGGATGTGACAGATAGAGAGGTATATGGACTCGGTTATGTGAGAGAGAGGTATAAGGACTGGGTTATGTGAGAGAGGTATAAGGACTGGAAGGGGAGAGAGTGTATAAGGACTGGTTATGAGAGAGTGGTATAAGGACTGGGTTATGGAGAGAGAGGTATAAGGACTGGGTTATGTGGAGAGAGTGGTATAAGGACTGGGTTATGGAGAGAGAGGTATAAGGACTGGGTTATGTGAGAGAGGGTATAAGGACAGACAGAGTATAAGGACTGGGTTATGGAGAGAGTGGTATAAGGACTCGGTTATGGAGAGAGGGTATAAGGACTGGGTTATGTGAGAGAGGGCATAAGGACTGGCCAAGTGGAGAGAGGGTATAAGGACTGGGCGGAGAGAGTGTATATGGGACCGGGTTATGTGGAGAGAGTGGTATAAGGACCGGGCTATGGAGAGAGTGGTATAAGGACCGGGTTATGTGAGAGTGGTATAAGGACCGGGTTATGTGAGAGAGTGGTATAAGGACCGGTTATGGTGAGAGAGTGGTATAAGGACCGGGTTATGTGGAGAGAGTGGTATAAGGACTGGCTGGGAGAGAGGTATAAGGATCTCGGCTTATGTGGAGAGTGGTATAAGGACTGGGTTATGTGAGAGAGGTATAAGGACTGGTTATGTGAGAGTGGTGGATCAAGGACTGGTATAAGGACTGGTTATGGAGAGTGGTATATGATCAAGCAGGAGAGAGTAGTATAGGACTGGGTTATGTGAGAGAGGTATAAGGACCGGGTTATGTGGAGAGTGGTAGTGGTATATGGTACCGGATTATGTGGAGAGGTATAAGGACTGGGTTATGTGAGAGAGGTATATGACCGGTTATGTGAGAGAGTGGTATAAGGACCGGGTTATGAGAGAGGTATAAGGACTGGGTTATGTGGAGAGTGGTATAAGGACTAGTGGTATAAGGACGTAGTGAGAGAGGTATAAGGACTGGGTCATGTGGAGAGAGTGGTATAAGGACTGGGTTATGTGAGAGAGTGGTATAAGGACTGGGTTATTGTGAGAGAGGTATAAGGACTGGGTTATTGTGAGAGAGGTATAAGGACTGGGATATAGGTGATGAGAGAGTGGTATAAGGACTGGGTTATGGAGAGAGTGGTATAAGGACTGGGTTATGTGAGAGAGTGTATAAGGACTGGGTTATGTGGAGAGAGTGGTATAAGGACTGGGTTATGTGAGAGAGTGAGTATAAGGACCGGCTATGTGAGAGAGAGGATAAGGACCGGAGCTATGTGAAAGAGTGGTATAAGGACTGGGTTATGTGAGAGAGGAGGTATAAGGACCAGGTTATGTGAGAGAGTGGTATAAGGACCGGGTTATGTGAGAGAGTGGTATAAGGACTGGTTATGTGAGAGAGTAGTATAAGGACCGGGTTATGTGGAGAGAGGTATAAGGACGGGCTAGCAGAGAGTGGCATAAGGACCGGTTATGGAGAGAGTGGTATAAGGACCGGGTTATGTGAGAGAGTAGTATAAGGACCGGTTATGAGTGAGAGAGTAGTATAACGGACCGCAGATATATGTCGAGCCACGCCAGAGGTATATAGGACCGGACTGTTGAGATGGATGGTCTAAGGAGGGTGAGTAGAGTGGATAAGGACCGGGTTATGTGGAGAGAGTGGTATAAGGACCGGGTTATGTGAGAGAGTGGTATAAGGACCGGGTTATGTGAGAGAGTGGTATAAGGACCGGGTTAGTGTGAGAGAGTGGTATAAGGACCGGGTTATGTGGAGAGAGTGGTATAAGGACCGGCTTATGTAGAGAGAGTGGTATAAGGACCGGTTATGTGGAGAGAGTAGGTATAAGGACCGGGTTATGTGAGAGAGAGTATAAGGACCGGTTATGAGAGAGTGGTATAAGGACCGGGTTATGTGAGAGAGTGGTATAAGGACCGGTTATGGGGAGTGGTATAAGCTGCAGAGAGAGGTATAAGGACCAGGTCAGGAGAGAGTGGGTATAAGGACCGGGTTATGTAGAGAGAGGTATAAGGACCGGGTTATGTGAGAGAGATGGTATAAGGGACCGGGTTATGTGAGAGAGTAGTATAAGGACCGGGTTATGTGAGAGAGTGGTATAAGGACCGGGTTATGTGAGAGAGTGGTATAAGGACCGTGCTATGTGAGAGAGTGGTATAAGGACCGGGTTATGTGAGAGAGTGGTATAAGGACCGGGTTATGTGGAGAGTGGTATAAGGACCGGGTTATGTGAGAGAGTGGTATAAGGACTGGCTACGAGAGTGGTATAAGACTGGCATGGAGAGAGTGGTATAAGGACCGGGTTATGTGGAGAGAGTGGTATAAGGGACCGGGTTATGTGAGAGAGTGGTATAAGGACCGGGTTATGTGGAGAGAGTGGTATAAGGACCGGGTTATGTGAGAGAGTGGTATAAGGAC
>NW_025751830.1:0-10000 GCF_021184085.1 Oncorhynchus gorbuscha | reverse complement strand
TCCTCTATCCCCCATTCCCTATCCCTATCCCTATCCCCTATCCTCTATCCCCTATCCCCCATTCCTCTATCCCTATCCCCTATCCACCTATCCCCCATTCCTCTATCCTCTATCCCCTATCAGCCTATCCCTATCTCCTATCCCTATCCTCTATCCCCTATTCCATATCCCCCATTCCCCTATCCTCTATCCTCTATCCTCTATCCCTATCCTCTATCCCCCATTCTCCTATCCTCTATTCTCTATCCCTATCCTCTATCTCTACCCCTATCCCCTATCCCTATCCTCTATCCTCTATCTCATCCTATCCCCTATCCTATATCCCTATCCTCTATCCTCTATCCTCTATCCCCTATCCTCTATCCTCTATCGCCTATCCTCTATCCCCTATCCTCTATCCCCTATCCCCTATCCTCTATCCTCTATCCTCTATCCCCTATCCTCTATCCCCCTATCCCCTATCCCATATCCTCCATTCCCTATCCTCTATCCTCTATCCCCCATTCCTCTATCCTCTATCCTCTTCCCTATCCCTATCGTCTATCCCACCCCTATCCCACATTCCTCTATCTACCTATCCCTATCCCCCTATCCTCTATCCCCCATCCCTATCCCCCATTTCCCCATTCCACCATTCCCCTATCCTCTATCCCTATCCTCTATCCTCTATCCTCTATCCCCCATTCCCCTATCCTCTATCCTCTATCCCTATTGTCTATCCCCATCCCCTATCCCACATTCCTCTATCTACCTATCCCTATTCTCTATCCCCCATCCCTATCCCCCATTCCCCCATTCCACCAATCCCTATCCTCTATCCCCTATCCTCTATCCCTTATCCCCAATTTCCCTATCCCCTATCCCCCTATCCTCTATCCCTATCCCCACTCCCCTATCCTCTATCCTCTATCCCTATCCTCTATCCCTATCCCCATCTTCTATCCCCTATCCCCCATTTCCTGTCCTCTATCCTCTATCCCCAAGCCTCTATCCCCTATCCCTATTCTCTATCCCCCTATCCCCCATTCCCCTAACCTCTATCCCCTATCTCCCTATCCTCTATCCCTATCCACCTATCCCCCATTCCTCTACTCCCTATCCTCTATCCCATATCCTCTATCCTCTGTGCTCTATCCTCTATCCCCCATTCCTCTATCCCACATTCCTCTATCCCTATCCCCCATTCCTCTATCCGCTATCCTCTATCTTCTATCCCTATCCTCCATCCCTATCCTCTATCCTCTATCCTGTATACCCTATCCCCCATTCCCTATCCTCTATCCCCTATCCACTATCCCTATCCCCTATCCCCTGTCCCCCATTCCTCTATCCCCTATCCCCTATCCCCCATCCTCCATTCCTCGATCCCTATCCTCTATCCCATATCCTCTATCCCCTATCCTCTATCCTCTGTGCTCTATCCTCTATCCCCCATTCTTCTATCCTCTATCCTCCATCCCCTATCCCCTATTCCCTATCCTCTATCCCCCATCCCCCTATCCCCTATTGCCCTATCCCCATTCCCCTATCCTCTATCCCCTATCCCTATCCCCCATTCCTCTATCCCCGTCCCCCTATCCCCAATCATCTATCCCTATCCCCTATCCCCCATTCCTCTATACTCTATCCCCTATCCTCTCTCTTCTATCCCTATCCTCCATCCCCTATCCTCTATCCTCTATCCTGTATCCCCTATCCCCCATTCCCCTATCCCCCTATCCTCTATCCCCTATCCCCCTGTCCCCCTATCCACTATCCCCTATCCCCCATCCCCATTCCGCTCTCCTCTATCCCCTATCCCCCATTCCTCTATCCCTATCTCCTATCCTCTATCCCTATCCTCCTATCCCCATTCCTCTATCCCCTATCCTCTATCCCCCATTCCCTATCCCCTATCCCCCATTCCTCTATCCCTATCCTCTATCCCATATCCTCTATCCTCTGTGCTCTATCCTCTATCCCCCATTCCTCTATCCCCTATCCCCCTATCCCCCTATCCTCTATCCCCATCCCCTATCCCCTATCCCCATTCCTCTATCCCCCATCCCCTATCCCCCATTCCTCTATCCCTATCCCCCATTCCTCTATCCCTATCCCCCATTCCTCTATCCCCTATCCTCTATCTTATATCCTCTATCCTCTATCCTGTATACCCCCTATCCCCTATCCTATATCCCTATCCCTATCCCCTATCCCTATCCCTATCCTATCCCCTATCCCTATCCCCTGTCCCCTATCCCTATCCCTATCCCCCATCCCCCATTCCTCGATCCTATCCTCTATCCCATATCCTCTATCCCTATCCTCTATCCTCTGTGCTCTATCCTCTATCCCCATTCTTCTATCCTCTATCCTCCATCCCTATCCCTATCCCCTATCCTCCTATCCCCCATCCCCTATCCCTATTGCCCTATTCCCTATTGCCCTATCCCCATTCCCCTATCCTCTATCCCCTATCCCCCATTCCTCTATCCTCTCCCTATCCCCTATCCTCCATCCCCTATCCTCTATCCTCTATCCTGTATCCCCTATCCCCCATTCCCTATCCCTATCCCCTATCCTCTATCCCCTATCCCCCATTCCTCTATACTCTATCCCTATCCTCTCTATTCTATCCCTATCCTCTATCCCTATCCCTATCCCCTATCCTCTATCCCTATCCCTATCCCCTATCCAATATCTCCTATTCCCCCATCCCCATTCCTCTCTCCCTTATCCCCTATCCCCCATTCCTCTATCCCTATCCTCTATCCTCTGTGCTCTATCCTCTATCCCCCATTCCTCTATCCCATATCCCCTATCCCCCTATCCTCTATCCCCTATCCTCTATCCCCATCCCCTATCCCCTATCCCCTATTCCTCTATCCCCTATCCTCTATCCCATATCCTCTATCCTCTGTGCTCTATCCTCTATTCCCCATTCCTCTATCCCTATCTCCCTATCCTCCTATCCTCTATCCCCATCCCCTATCACCTTATCCCCCATTCCTCTATCCTCCATCCCCCTATCCCCCATTCCTCTATCCTATCCCCCATTCCTCTATCCTCTATCCCCCATTCCTCTATCCCCTATCCTCTATCTTATATCCCCTATCCTCCATCCCCTATCCTCTATCCTCTATCCTGTATGCCCTATCCCCCATTCCCCTATCCTCTATCCCCTATCCCCTATCCCACTATCCCTATCCCCCCATCCCCCATTCCTCGATCCCTATCCTCTATCCCAAATCCTCTATCCCCTATCCTCTATCCTCTGTGCTCTATCCTCTATCCCCCATTCTTCTATCCTCTATCCTCCATCCCCTATCCCCTATCCCTATCCCCTATCCTCTATCCCCCATCCCCTATCCCCTATTGCCCTATCCCCTATTGCCCTATCCCCCATTCCCTATCCTCTATCCCCTATCCCCCATTCCTCTATCCCCGTCCCCTATCCCTATCCCCCTATCCCCCATTCCTCTATACTCTATCCCCTATCCTCTCTCTTCTATCCCTATCCTCCATCCCCTATCCTCTATCCTCTATCCTGTATCCCCTATCCCCTCATTCCCATATCCCCCTATCCTCTATCCCCTATCCCCTATCCCTATCCAATATCCCTCATCCTCCCATCCCCATTCCTCTCTCTCCCATCCCCTATCCCCATTCCTCTATCCCCCATTCCTCTATCCCTATCCTCTATCCTCTGTGCTCTATCCTCTATCCCCCATTCCTCCTATCCCCTATCCCCCTATCCTCTATCCCCTATCCTCTATCCCCCATCCACTATCCCCCTATCCCCATTCCTCTATCCCCCATCCCCCCATCCCCCATTCCTCTATCCCTATCCTCTATCCTCTGTGCTCTATCCTCTATCCCCCATTCCTCTATCCCCTATCTCCCTATCCGCTATCCCCTATCCTCCTATCCCCCATTCCTCTATCCCCTATCCTCTATCCCCATCTCCTATCCCCCAATCCCCCATTCCTCTATCCCCTATCCCCAATCTCCCTATCCCCTATCCTCTATCCCCATCCCCTATCCCCCATTCCTCTATCCCCCATCCCCCTATCCCCCATTCCTCTATCCCTATCCCCCATTCCTCTATCCCTATCCCCCTATCCCCCATTCCTCTATCCCTATCCTGTATACCCTATCCCCCATTCCCCTATCCTCTATCCCCTATCCATTTACATTACATTTAAGTCATTTAGCAGACGCTCTTATCCAGAGCGACTTACAAATTGGTGCATTCACCTTATGACATCCAGTGGAACAGTCACTTTACAATAGTGCATCTAAATCTTAAAGGGGGGGTGAGAAGGATTACTTTATCCTATCCTAGGTATTCCTTAAAGAGGTGGGGTTTCAGGTGTCTCCGGAAGGTGGTGATTGACTCCGCTGTCCTGGCGTCGTGAGGGAGTTTGTTCCACCATTGGGGGCCAGAGCAGCGAACAGTTTTGACTGGGCTGAGCGGGAACTGTACTTCCTCAGTGGTAGGGAGGCGAGCAGGCCAGAGGTGGATGAACACAGTGCCCTTGTTTGGGTGTAGGGCCTGATCAGAGCCTGGAGGTACTGAGGTGCCGTTCCCCTCACAGCTCCGTAGGCAAGCACCATGGTCTTGTAGCGGATGCGAGCTTCAACTGGAAGCCAGTGGAGAGAGCGGAGGAGCGGGGTGACGTGAGAGAACTTGGGAAGGTTGAACACCAGACGGGCTGCGGCGTTCTGGATGAGTTGTAGGGGTTTAATGGCACAGGCAGGGAGCCCATCCACTATCCCCTATCCCCTATCCCCTATCCCCTATCCCCCTGTCCCCCATTCCTCTAGCCCCTATCCCCCTATCCACTATCCCCTATCCCCCCATCCCCCATTCCTCAATCCCTATCCTCTATCCCATATCCTCTATACCCTATCCTCTATCCTCTGTGCTCTATCCTCTATCCCCATTCTTCTATCCTTTATCCTCCATCCCCTATCCCCCATTCCTCTATCCCCGTCCCCCTATCCCCCAAGCCTCTATCCCCTATCCCCTATCCCCCCATTCCTCTATACTCTATCCCCTATCTCTCTCTTCTATCCCTATCCTCCATCCCTATCCTCTATCCTGTATCCCTCTATCCCCCATTCCCCTATCCCCTATCCCCCTATCCTCTATCCCCTATCCTCCTATCCCCATTCCTCTATCCCCTATCCCCCTATCCCCCATTCCTCTATACTCTATCCCTATCCTCTCTCTTCTATCCCTATCCTCCATCCCTATCCTCTATCCTGTATCCCCTATCCCCCATTCCCCTATCCCCTATCCCCCTATCCTCTATCCCCTATCCTCCTATCCCCCATTCCTCTATCCCCTATCCTCTATCCCCTATCTCCCCTATCCCCCATTCCTCTATCCCCTATCCTCTATCCCATATCCTCTATCCTCTGTGCTCTATCCTCTATCCCCATTCCTCTATCCCCTATCCCTATCCCCCATTCCTCTATCCCCCATTCCCCTATCCTCTATCCCCTATCCTCTATCCCCATCCCCTATCCCCCTATCCCCCATTCCTCTATCCCCCATTCCCCTATCCTCTATCCCCTATCCACTATTCCCTATCCCCTATCCTCAATCCCCTATCCTCTATCCCCTATCCCCTATTCTCTATCCTCCATCCCCTATCCCCCATTCCTTTATCCCCATCCCCCTTATCCCCCTATTGCCCTATCCCCTATCCCCCAATTCCTCTATCCCTATCCTCTATCCTCTGTGCTCTCATCCTATATCCCCCATTCCCTATCCTCTATCCCCTATCCCCTATCCACTATTCCCTATCCCTATCCCTATCCTCAATCCCCTATCCTCTATCCCCTATCCTCTATCCTCTATCCTCCATCCCCTATCCCCCATTCCTCTATCCCCCATCCCCCTATCCCTATTGCCCTATCCCCATTCCCCTATCCTCTATCCCTATCCCCCATTCCTCTATTCCACTATCCCCCATCCCTATCCCCCTATCCCCCATTCCTCTATCCCCCATCCCTCTATCCCCCATTCCTCTATCCCTATCCCCATTCCTCTATCCCTATCCCCCTATCCCCCATTCCTCTATCCCCTATGCTCTATCTTCTATCCCTATCCTCCATCCCCTATCCTCTATCATCTATCCTGTATACCCTATCCCCCATTCCCCTATCCTCTATCCCTATCCACTATCCCATATCCCTATCCCCCTGTCCCCATTCCTCTATCCCCTATTCCCTATCCACTATCCCGTATCCCCCATCCCCCATTCCTCTATCCCTATCCTCTATCCCATATCCTCTATCCCATATCCTCTATCCTCTGTGCTCTATCCTCCATCCCTATCCTCTATCATCTATCCTGTATACCCTATCCCCCATTCCCTATCCTCATCCCCTATCCACTATCCACTATCCCTATCCCTATCCTCCTGTCCCCATTCCTCTATCCCCTATACCCTATCCACTATCCCCTATCCCCCATCCCCCATTCCTCTATCCCTATCCTCTATCCCATATCCTCTATCCCTATTCTCTATCCTCTGTGCTCTATCCTCTATCCCCTATCTTCTATCCCCCATCCCCCACCCCCCATCCCCCTATCCCCTATTGCCCTATCCCCCATTCCCCTATCATCTATCCCCTATCCCCCATTCCTCTATCCCGTCCCCCTATCCCCAATCCTCTATCCCTATCCTCTCTCTTCTATCCCCTATCCTCCATCCCTATCCCCTATCCTCTATCCTCTATCCTGTATCCCCTATCCCCCATTCCCCTATCCCCTATCCCTATCCTCTATCCCTATCCTCTATCCCTATCCCTATCCCCTATTCCTCTATCCCCTATCCTCTATCCCCTATCCTCTATCCCTATCCCCCTATCCCCATTCCTCTATCCCCCATTCCTCTATCCTCTATCCCTATCCCTATCCCTATCCTCTATCCCCTATCCCCTATCCCCCATTCCTCTATCCCCGTCTCCCCTATCCCTCAATCCTCTATCCTCTAAACCTTATCCTCTCTCTTCTATCCCTATCCTCCATCCACTATCCTCTATCCTCTATCCTGTATCCCCTATCCCCCATTCCCCTATCCCTATCCCTATCCCCTATCCCCTATCCTCTATCCCCTATCCCCTATCCCCCATTCCCTATCCTCTATCCCTATCTATCCACTATCCCTATCCCTCCTGTCCCCATTCCTCTATCCCCTATTCCCCTATCCACTATCCCCTATCCCCTATCCCCTATCCCCCATCCCCCATTCCTCTATCCCTATCCTCTATCCCATATCCTCTATCCCCTATCCTCTATCCTCTGTGCTCTATCCTCTATCCCCTATCCTCTATCCCCATCCCCCACCCCCATCCCCCTATCCCCTATTGCCCTATCACCCAATCCCCTATCATCTATCCCCTATCCCCCATTCCTCTATCCCGTCCCCTATCCCCAATCCTCTATCCCTATCCTCTCTCTTCTATACCCTATCCTCCATCCCTATCCTCTATCCTCTATCCTCTATCCTGTATCCCCTATCCCCATTCCCTATCCCCTATCCCTATCCTCTATCCCCTATCCTCCTATCCCCATTCCTCTATCCCTCATCCTCTATCCCATATCCTCTATCCCCTATCATCTCTATCCCCTATCTCCCTATCCCCCTATCCCCCATTCCTCTATCCCCCATTCCCCTATCCTCTATCTCCTATCCCTATCCTCTATCCCCTATCCCTATCTCCCATTCCTCTATCCCCGTCCCCCTATACCCAATCCTCTATCCTCTAATCCCTATCCTCTCTCTTCTATCCCTATCCTCCATCCACTATCCTCTATCCTCTATCCTGTATCCCTATCCCCCATTCCCTATCCCCTATCCCCTATCCCCTATCCCCCTATCCTCTATCCCCTATCCTCCTATCCCCATTCCTCTATCCCCTATCCTCTATCCCATATCCTCTATCCCTACCCTCTATCCCCATCCCCTATCCCCTATCCTCTATCCCTATCCCCTATCCCCATTCCTCTATCCCCCATTCCCCCTATCCTCTATCCCCTATCCCCTATCCACTATTCCTATCTCCGATCCTCAATCCCTATCCTCTATCCCTTATCCCCTATCCTATCCCTATCCTCTATCCCATCCCTGTCCCTATTGCCCTATCCCCATTCCCTATCCTCTATCCCCTATCCCCTATCCCCTATTCCTCTATCCCCGTCCCCTATCCCCAAATCCTCTATCCCCTATCCCCTATCCCTCAATCCTCTATACTCTATCCCCTATCCTCTCTCTTCTATCCCTATCCTCCATCCCCTATCCTCTATCATCTATCCTGTATCCCTATCCCCCATTCCCCTATCCCCTATCCCCCTATCCTCCTATCCTCTATCCCCTATCCTCCTATCCCCATTCCTCTATCCCTATCCTCTATCCCATATCCTGTATCCCCTACCCTCTATCCCCCATTCCCTATCCCCTATACACTATTCCCTATCCCTATCCTCAATCCCCTATCCTCTATCCCCTATCCCATATACTCTATCCTCCATCCCTATCCCCCATTCCTCTATCCCCCATCCCCATATCCCCCATTCCCCTATCCTCTATCCCCAATGCCCTATGCCCTATCCACTATCCCCTATCCTCTATCCCCTGTCGTCTATCCCTATCCCCTATCCCCCTATCCACTATCCCCTATCCCCGTATCCCCATTCCTCTATCCCCCATCCCCGTATCCCCCATTCCTCTATCCCCTATCCTCTATCCCCTATTCCTCTATCCCCCATTCCCCTATCCTCTATCCCTATCCCTATCCACTATTCCCTATCCCCTATCCTCAATCCCTATGCTCTATCCAATATCCCTATCCCTATCCTCTATCCTCCATCCCCTATCCCCTATCCCTATCCCTATCCCTATCCCCTGCCCTCTATCCCCCATCCCCCTAAGCTAAGGTAACTGAGCTAAATGACTATCGCCCCATAGCACTCACCTCCGTCATCATGAAGTGCTTAGAGAGACTAGTCAAGGACCATATCACCTCCACCCTACCTGACACCCTCGACCCACTTCAATTTGCTTTACCGCCCCAATAGGTCCACAGACGACGCAATCGCAATCTCCCTGTTTACCCATGACTGCGTGGCCATGCAACTCAATCATCATGTTTGCAGACGACACTACAGTGGTAGGCTTGATTACCAACAACGACAAGACGGCCTACAGTTAGGAGGTGAGGGCCCTCGGAGTGTGGTGTCACGAAAATAACCTCTCACTCAATGTCAACAAAACAAAGGAGATAATCGTGGATGACAGGAAACCCTATCCACATTGACGGGGCAGTAGTGGAGAAGGTGGAAAGTTTTAAGTTCCTCGGCGTACACATCACTGACAAACTGAAATGGCCCACCCACACAGACAGTGTGGTGAAGAAGGTGCAACAGCGCCTCTTCAACCTCAGGAGGCTGAAGAAATTTGGCTTGTCATCTAAAACACTCACACACTTTTACAGATGCACCATTGAGAGCATCGTTAACCAACAAGGCAGTTCAAGGTGGGGGTGAAGTGACTATGCATAGATAATAAACAGTAGTACAGGTTAGTTGGGGTGGGTGTAACGCGTTCTTCGTTTGTTGAAAGAGAGTCGGACCGAAATGCAGCGTGGTGGTTACTCATGTCTTTAATGAAGAAAAACAGAACGATACATGAAATAACTAATAAATACAAAAACAACAAACGGAGCGAGAAACCTATTACAGCCTATCTGGTGAACACTACACAGAGACAGGAACAATCACCCAATAAATACAAAGCGAAACCCAGGCTACCTAAATACGGTTCCCAATCAGAGACAACGAGAATCACCTGACTCTGATTGAGAACCGCCTCAGGCAGCCAAGCCCATACAACAACCCTACTCAGCCGCAATCCCAATAACCACAAAACCCCAATACGAAATACAATAAACCCATGTCACACCCTGGCCTGAACAAATAATTAAAGAAAACACAAAATACTAAGAC
>NW_025751829.1:0-14160 GCF_021184085.1 Oncorhynchus gorbuscha | reverse complement strand
CAATATCTACCCGGACTAACTATTTAATCCAATATCTACCGGACTAACTATTTAATCCAATATCTACCCGGACTAACTATTTAATCCAATATCTACCGGACTAACTATTTAATCCAATATCTACCGGACTAACTATTTAATCCAATATCTACCCGGACTAACTATTTAATCCAATATCTACCGGACTAACTATTTAATCCAATATCTACCGGACTAACTATTTAATCCAATATCTACCGGACTAACTATTTAATCCAATATCTACCGGACTAACTATTTAATCCAATATCTACCGGACTAACTATTTAATCCAATATCTACCCGGACTAACTATTTAATCCAATATCTACCCGGACTAACTATTTAATCCAATATCTACCTGGACTAACTATTTAATCCAATATCTACCCGGACTAACTATTTAATCCAATATCTACCGGACTAACTATTTAATCCAATATCTACCCGGACTAACTATTTAATCCAATATCTACCGGACTAACTATTTAATCCAATATCTACCGGACTAACTATTTAATCCAATATCTACCCGGACTAACTATTTAATCCAATATCAACCCGGACTAACTATTTAATCCAATATCATCCTGGACTAACTATTTAATCCAATATCTACCCGGACTAACTATTTAATCCAATATCTACCCGGACTAACTATTTAATCCAATATCTACCGGACTAACTATTTAATCCAATATCTACCCGGACTAACTATTTAATCCAATATCTACCCGGACTAACTATTTAATCCAATATCAACCGGACTAACTATTTAATCCAATATCTACCCGGACTAACTATTTAATAGTCTTATGACTCGGGGACCTGTTGGTTCCAGACTTGGTTCACCTGGACTCATATTAGTCATATTTCTAATCAGTAAGCTTTATAAGAAAAAACAACAACAACAACAACACACGCTGTTACTACGGAAACCGCTATAGAACAGAGCCGCTATGAGCCAATTAGTGAGTGAAAGACAGAACAACAACCTAATAATACTCCTCTATAGAGGAAATGAATCAACCGCCAAAGGCAAACCAGTATTTGTTCTGAAAGCTTTGAGAATCTGGAAAGGATTTGACTCTTAAGCAAACGGTAGACTGACTTCCTCAGAGCAGGTTTCTGTAGTTAACCAGGTAGGACACCTTTATTTAACCAGGTAGACCAGTTGAGAACACCTTTATTTAACCAGGTAGGCCAGTTGAGAACACCTTTATTTAACCAGGTAGGCCAGTTGAGAACACCTTTATTTAACCAGGTAGGCTAGTTGAGAACACCTTTATTTAACCAGGTAGGCTAGTTGAGAACACCTTTATTTAACCAGGTAGGCCAGTTGAGAACACCTTTATTTAACCAGGTAGGCCAGTTGAGAACACCTTTATTTAACCAGGTAGGCTAGTTGAGAACACCTTTATTTAACCAGGTAGGCTAGTTGAGAACACCTTTATTTAACCAGGTAGACCAGTTGAGAACACCTTTATTTAACCAGGTAGGCCAGTTGAGAACACCTTTATTTAACCAGGTAGGCCAGTTGAGAACACCTTTATTTAACCAGGTAGGCCAGTTGAGAACACCTTTATTTAACCAGGTAGGCTAGTTGAGAACACCTTTATTTAACCAGGTAGGCCAGTTGAGAACACCTTTATTTAACCAGGTAGGCTAGTTGAGAACACCTTTATTTAACCAGGTAGGCCAGTTGAGAACACCTTTATTTAACCAGATAGGCCAGTTGAGAACACCTTTATTTAACCAGGTAGGCTAGTTGAGAACACCTTTATTTAACCAGGTAGGCCAGTTGAGAACACCTTTATTTAACCAGGTAGGCTAGTTGAGAACACCTTTATTTAACCAGGTAGGCCAGTTGAGAACACCTTTATTTAACAAGGTAGGCCAGTTGAGAACACCTTTATTTAACCAGGTAGGCCAGTTGAGAACACCTTTATTTAACCAGGTAGGCCAGTTGAGAACACCTTTATTTAACCAGGTAGGCCAGTTGAGAACACCTTTATTTAACCAGGTAGGCCAGTTGAGAACACCTTTATTTAACCAGGTAGGCTAGTTGAGAACACCTTTATTTAACCAGGTAGGCTAGTTGAGAACACCTTTATTTAACCAGGTAGGCCAGTTGAGAACACCTTTATTTAACCAGGTAGGCTAGTTGAGAACACCTTTATTTAACCAGGTAGGCCAGTTGAGAACCCCTTTATTTAACCAGGTAGGCCAGTTGAGAACACCTTTATTTAACCAGGTAGGCCAGTTGAGAACACCTTTATTTAACCAGGTAGGCTAGTTGAGAACACCTTTATTTAACCAGGTAGACCAGTTGAGAACACCTTTATTTAACCAGGTAGGCTAGTTGAGAACACCTTTATTTAACCAGGTAGGCCAGTTGAGAACACCTTTATTTAACCAGGTAGGCTAGTTGAGAACACCTTTATTTAACCAGGTAGGCCAGTTGAGAACACCTTTATTTAACCAGGTAGGCCAGTTGAGAACACCTTTATTTAACCAGGTAGGCCAGTTGAGAACACCTTTATTTAACCAGGTAGGCTAGTTGAGAACACCTTTATTTAACCAGATAGGCCAGTTGAGAACACCTTTATTTAACCAGGTAGGCCAGTTGAGAACACCTTTATTTAACCAGGTAGGCTAGTTGAGAACACCTTTATTTAACCAGGTAGGCCAGTTGAGAACACCTTTATTTAACCAGGTAGGCTAGTTGAGAACACCTTTATTTAACCAGGTAGGCCAGTTGAGAACAAGTTCTCATTTACAACTGAGACCTGGCCAAGACAAAGCAAAACAGCGCTTGGAATAAAGAAATATACAGTCAATAACACAATATAACAAGTCTATATACAAAATCTATATACAGTGTGTGCAAATGAGGTAGGATAAGGGAGGTAAAGGCAATAAATAGGCCATGGTGGCGAAATAATTACAATATAGCAATTTAACACTGGAATGATAAATGTGCAGAAGATGAATGTGCAAGTAGAGATACTGGGTTGCCAAGGAGCAATAAAATAAATAACAATATGGGGATGAGGTAGTTGGATAGATGGGGTATTTACAGATGGGCTATATACAGCTGGTGCTTGAAGTTAGTGAGGGAGATATGAGTCTCTAGCTTGAGTGATTTTTTTCAGTTCGTTCCAGTCATTGGCAGCAGAGAACTGGAAGGAAAGGCGGCCAAATGAGGAATTGGCTTTGGTGGTGACCAGTGAGATATACCCGCTGGAGAGCGTGCTACCTGTGGGTGCTGCTATGGTGACCAGTGAGCTGAAATAAGGGGGACTTTACCTAGCAAAGACATACTATAGATCACCTGGTGTTTGGCGATGAATATGAAGCGACGGCCAGCCAACGAAAGAGTGGCTTTACGGAAGACTGGCCACAAAAAAAGCCATTACTTAAAGACAAAAATAAGCAAACACATTTGGTGTTTGCCAAAAGGCATGTGGGAGACTCCCCAAACATTTGGAAGAAGGTACTCTGGTCAGATTAGACTAAAATTGAGCTCGTTGGCCATCAATGAAAATGCTATGTCTGGCGCAAACCAAACACCTCTCATCACCCAGAGAACACCATTGAAGCATGGTGGTGGCAGCATCATGCTGTGGGGATGTTTTTCATCGGCAGGGAAACTGGTCAGAATTGAAGGAATGATGGAGGGAGCTAAGTACAGGGAAATTCTTGAAGGAAACCTGTTTTCATTTTTCCAGGGATTTGAGACTGGGATGGAGGTTCACCTTCCAGCAGGACAATGACCCTGAGCATACTACTAAAGCAACACTAGAGTGGTTTAAGGGGGAACATTTAAATGCAGAGTCAAAGCCAAGACCTCAATCCAATTGAGGATCTGTGGTATGACTTAAAGACTGCTGTACACCAGCGGAACCCATCCAACTTGAAGGAGCTGGTGCTGTTTTGCCTTGAAGAATGGGCAGAAATCCTAGTGTCTACATGTGCCAGGCTTATAAAGACATTCCCCAAGAGATTTAAAACTGTTATTGCTGTACAAGGTGGCTCTACAAAGTATTGACTTTGGGGTGTGAATAGTTATGCACGCTCAACTTTTCTGTTTTTTTTTGTCGTATCTCTTATTTGTTTCACAATAAAACTTATTTTGCATCTTCAAAGCGGTAGGCATGTTGTTTAAATCAAATTAAACAAACCCCCCCAAATCAATTTGACTTGTCTAGATCAGGGCCTTCCAAGCCACCTGGACATGTTTAGATCAGGGCCTTCCAAGCCACCTGGACATGTTTAGATCAGGGCCTTCCAAGCCACCTGGACATGTTTAGATCAGGGCCTTCCAAGCCACCTGGACATGTTTAGATCAGGGCCTTCCAAGCCACCTGGACATGTTTCGATCAAAGCCATCGAAGCCACAAGGTGAAATATCCCAAATAGAAGCTAGACACAGCTAGACGAATAACATACTTGTTGAACATAGCTATAGCCGTCAGTCCGTCAAGGTCCTCAGCGTTAGCTATCCTGCTACGTCAGTCCGTCAAGGTCCTCAGCGTTAGCTACCCTGCTACGTCAGTCCGTCAAGGTCCTCAGCGTTAGCTATCCTGCTACGTCAGTCCGTCAAGGTCCTCAGCGTTAGCTATCCTGCTACGTCAGTCCGTCAAGGTCCTCAGCGTTAGCTATCCTGCTACGTCAGTCGTCAAGGTCCGAGTTAGCTATCCTGCTCACGTCCAGTCGATCAAGGTCCTCCCAGCGTTAGCTATCCTGCTACGTCCAGTCCGTCAAGGTCCTCAGCGTTAGCTATCCTGCTACGTCAGTCCGTCAAGGTCCTCAGCGTTGGCTATCTGCTACGTCAGTCCGTCAAGGTCCTCAGCATTAGCTGTCCTGCTACGTCAGTCCGTCAAGGTCCTCAGCGTTAGCTATCCTGCTCGTCAGTCCGTCCAGGTCCTCAGCATTAGCTATCCTGCTCGTCAGTCCGTCCAAGGTCCTCAAGCGTTAGCTGTCTATGCTCACGTCAGTCGTCAAGGTCCTCAGCGTTAGCTATCCTGCTCGTCAGTCCGTCCAAGGTCCTCGCGTTGGCTATCCTGCTACGTCAGTCCGTCCAAGGTCCTCCAGCGTTAGCTATCCTGCTCGTCAGTCCGTCCAGGTCCTCAGCGTTAGCTATCCTGCTAGGGAGCATTTTGATGTCGGGATGCACATGACTTGAACGTGACGTTTGAGGGTCAAATAGAAACATCTCAGTAACGACATTCACCCGGCATTCAGCTTCCTGTTTAACCTAAACTACTAATGGTCCCATTTTATTAGATTTTTCAACCGTCAAGTAATACACTGAGCTTCTGGAACCATAGCCCTCCTCTATGTTAGCATGCCCAATGGCACCTAATATCTATCAATGCCCTACTTTTGATCAGAGAGCTCTGTTATTCTATCTTGTTACCCTACTTTAGACCAGAGCCATATTCCTATCTAGTGCCCTACTTTAGACCAGAGCCCTATTCCCTATCTAGTGCCCTACTTTTGACCAGAGCCTAAGGTGCCATTTGGGACAAAGCCTATGAATATGGTTCTTTATCTTCCAGTAAGGGGCCCTTCAGGAAGCCTCGCTGTGTCTGTCTCTCGCTGCTAAGGTGTCCTGGGTCTTTGTGGTTCACACTTCTGCTAATGGTTATACTAACAGTCATGTTGCTGGGTAACAAATACAGTCAAACCAGGACTCGTACTTTTCCTTTTTAAAACATATTACCTCAAATAGACTGCCTTCAGACGGCCTCAGACTGCCTTCAGACGGCCTCAGACTGCCTCAGACTGCCTCAGAATGCCTCAGACTGCCTTCAGACTGCCTTCAGACTGCCTCAGACTGCCTCAGACTGCCTTCAGACTGCCTTCAGACTGCCTTCAGACGGCCTCAGACTGCCTTCAGACGGCCTCAGACTGCCTCAGACTGCCTTCAGGCGGCCTCAGACTGCCTTCAGACGGCCTCAGACTGCCTCAGACTGCCTTCAGGCGGCCTCAGACTGCCTTCAGACGGCCTCAGACTGCCTCAGACTGCCTTCAGACTGCCTCAGACTGCCTTCAGAAGGCCTCAGACTGCCTCAGACTGCCTTCAGACTTCCTCAGACGGCCTCAGACTGCCTTCAGGCTGCCTTGCATAATATCCACATTTTGACTATGACCACACGGTAACAGGAATACCCACAGATACATATGCACACAGCTACTACATTACAGGGTATAAACACCGCCCTACAGCTACTACATTACAGGGTATAAACACCGCCCTACAGCTACTACATTACAGGGTATAAACACCGCCCTACAGCTGACATGGGTCACACCTTGTATGCCTTGTTCTGCATGTAAATCACGGTTACATGTGTTTGCCATTTCAGCATATTTTATCCAACGTGACTTACTGTCGTACAGACATAGTACAGACAGACAGGTAGTACAGACAGACATACTACAGACATAGTACAGACAGACAGGTAGTACAGACAGACATACTACAGACATAGTACAGACAGACATAGTACAGACAGACAGGTAGTACAGACAGACATACTACAGACATAGTACAGACAGACAGGTAGTACAGACAGACATACTACAGACATAGTACAGACAGACAGGTAGTACAGACAGACATACTACAGACATAGTACAGACAGACAGGTAGTACAGACAGACATACTACAGACATAGTACAGACAGACAGGTAGTACAGACAGACATACTATAGACATAGTACATACAGACAGGTAGAACAGACATACATACTACAGACATAGTACAGACAGACAGGTAGTACAGACAGACATACTACAGACATAGTACAGACAGACATAGTACAGACAGACATAGTACAGACAGACATACTACAGACATAGTACAGACAGACAGGTAGTACAGACAGACATACTACAGACATAGTACAGACAGACAGGTAGTACAGACAGACATACTACAGACATAGTACAGACAGACAGGTAGTACAGACAGACATACTACAGACATAGTACAGACAGACAGGTAGTACAGACAGACATACTACAGACATAGTACAGACAGACATAGTACAGACAGACATACTACAGACATAGTACATACAGACAGGTAGTACAGACATACATACTACAGACAGACAGGTAGTACAGACAGACATACTACAGACATAGTACAGACAGACATAGTACAGACAGACATAGTACAGACAGACATAGTACAGACAGACAGGTAGTACAGACATACATACTACAGACATAGTACAGACAGACAGGTAGTACAGACAGACATACTACAGACATAGTACAGACAGACAGGTAGTACAGACATACGTACTACAGACATAGTACAGACAGACAGGTAGTACAGACATACATAGTACAGACATAGTACAGACAGGTAGTACATACATACATACTACATACATAGTACAGACATACATAGTACAGACATAGTACAGACAGGTAGTACATACATAGTACAGACAGACAGGTAGTACAGACATACATACTACATACATAGTACAGACATACATAGTACAGACATAGTACAGACAGGTAGTACATACATAGTACAGACAGACAGGTAGTACAGACATACATACTACATACATAGTACAGACATACATAGTACAGACATAGTACAGACAGGTAGTACATACATAGTACAGACAGACAGGTAGTACAGACATACATACTACAGACATAGTACAGACAGACATAGTACAGACATACATACTACATACATTGTACAGACAGACATACTACATACATAGTACAGACAGACAGGTAGTACAGACATACATAGTACATACATAGTACATACATATTACAGACATAGTACAGACAGACATAGTACAGACAGACAGGTAGTACAGACAGACATGTTCATATTGGTGATCTCTGATTGGCCAATCAACCTGAAAACACCTGTTCATGTTTTTGGCTGTTAAACATGTATCATTTGATAAGCTTTCATAGTCATCATGATAACATCCAGATTCCGTTTTTATTAATTAAAAAAACAAACATTTTTTATTCAACCTTTTATTTAACTAGACAAGTATCTCCAACTCATGCAAATGTAGTTGAGTTAAGATCATCATTACCTCATGATTGTTTCTTCTACACCCAACCAGGCATAATTATACTGCAGTGCATGTGTCCCAAACGGTACCCTTGTTCCCTATATAGTGCACTACTTTCGACCAGAGTCAATGGGCCCTGTAGTGCACTACTTAGCGAATAGGGTGCCATTTCAGATACAGCCAGTCAGATGGAACATTGAAAACAGGAAGTGGATCTTACGGTTGGTATCAACAGAAAAGTAAGAAAGCACCTGGTTTTCATTGTGTAGACAATGGCTGTTTGTACCCTGATATAAATGTACAATATGAATACATAATGCCACCCTATTCCCTTATATAGTGCACAACTTTTGATTGGCCATGGTCAACTGTAGTGCACTATATAGGGATTAGGGTGGAATTTGGGATGCAGATAAATGGAATACTGTCGGTATGTTCGATAACCAGCTAATTTAATGTATTTTTAGTGCTTGGCGTCATTGAGTTCATACATTGGGGAATGCTACATTCTTTGAAGGATGCTAAAACAAATGGGCAGCATTTCGTATTTATTAATAAAAAAAACATTTTTTATTTACGCCTTATTTTAACGCGGCAAGTTGACTGAGAACACATTCTCATTTACAGGAACGACCTGGGGAGTAGCAACTTAGATGTAGTCGTTTACATTTTGTTAGGCATAAGTCTAATCATGAGACGGGGCCTAGTCATGAGACAGGGTCTAGTCATGAGATGGGGTCTAGTTATGAGATGGGGTCTAGTCATGAGACGGGGTCTAGTCATGAGACGGGGCCTAGTTATGAGACGGGGTCTAGTCATGAGACTGGGGTCTAGTCATGAGACGGGGTCTAATCATGAGACGGGGCCTAGTCATGAGACAGGGTCTAGTCATGAGACAGGGTCTAGTCATGAGATGGGGTCTAGTTATGAGATGGGGTCTAGTCATGAGACTGGGTCTAGTCATGAGACGGGGCCTAGTTATGAGACGGGGTCTAGTCATGAGACTGGGGTCTAGTCATGAGACGGGGTCTAATCATGAGACGGGGCCTAGTCATGAGACAGGGTCTAGTCATGAGATGGGGTCTAGTTATGAGATGGGGTCTAGTCATGAGACGGGTAAAGTCTATCATGAGGATTGGGGCCTAGTTATGAGACGGGTCTAGTCATGAGACGGGCAGAGCCCCTGAATTATGAGACGGGGTCTAGTCATGAGACGGGGGTCTAGTCATGAGAATGAGGTCTAATCATGAGACGGGCCCTAGTTATGAGACAGGGAGTCTAGTCATGATGGGGTCTAGTTATGAGACGGGGTCTAGTCATGAGACGGGTCTAGTCATGAGATGGGGGCCTAGTCATGAGACGGTCTAGTCATGAGATCAGCCTAGTTATGAGACGGGGTCTAGTTATGAGACGGGGGTCTAGTCATGAGACGGGGTCTAGTCATGAGACGGGGTCTAATTAGAGAACAGCTCTAGTCATGAGACAGGGCCTAGCCATGAGATGGGGTCTAGTCATGGGACGGGTCTAAATATGAGACGGGGTCTAGTTATGAGGACGGGTCTAGTCATGACGGGTCTAGTCATGAGACGGGGGTCTAATTATGAGAATGAGCTCTGAGTCATGAGACAGCTCTAGTCATGAGACGGGGCCTAGTCATGAGACTGGGCCTAGTCATGAGACTGGGCCTAGTCATGAGACGGGCCTAGTCATGAGACGGGGCCTAGATATGAGATGGAGTCTAGTCATGAGATGGGTCTAGTGCATGGACGGGGCCTAGTCATGAGGCGGGCCCTAGTCATGAGACTAGGCATAGTCATGAGACGGGGCCTAGTCATGAGACGGGGTCTAGTCATGAGACAGGGCCTAGTTATGAGACAGGGGTCTAGTTATGAGACGGGGTCTAGTCATGAGACGGGTCTGATCATGACGGGCCCAATTATGAGAACAGCTCTAGTCATGAGACGGGGCCCTAGCCATGAGATGGGGTCTAGTCATGACCCGGGTCTAAATATGAGACGGGTCTAGTTATGAGACGGTCTAGTCATGAGACGGGTCTAGTCATGAAGACGGGGTCTAGTCATGAGACAGGGTCTAGTCATGAGACGGGGTCTAATTAAAGTGAGAACAGCTCTAGTCATGAGACGGGTCTAGTCATGAGACGGTCTAGTCATGAAACTGGGTCTAATTATGAGAACAGCTCTAGTCATGAGACTGGCCTAGCCATGAGATGGGGTCTAGTCATGAGACGGTGTCTAATTATGAGACGGGGTCTAGTCATGAGACGGTCTTAGTCATGAGACGGGGCCTAGCCACAGAGATGAGAAACAAGTTCTCTAGTCATGAGACGGTCTAGCTATGAGAGGGGCCTAGTTATGAGACGGGGTCTAGTGATGAGATGGGGTCTAGTTATGAGACGGGGTCTAGTCATGAGATGGGGTCTAGTTATGAGACGGGGTCTAGTCATGAGACGGGGTCTAGTCATGAGACGGGGCCTAGTCATGAGACGGGGTCTAGTCATGAGACAGGAGTCTAGTCATGAGACGGGGTCTAGCCATGAGATGGGGTTTAGTCATGAGATGGGGTCTAGTCATGAGAACAGCTCTAGTCATGAGACGGGGCCTAGTCATGAGACAGGGGGTCTAGTCATGAGACGGGGTCTAGTCATGAGACGGGGTCTAGTCATGAGACAGGGGGTCTAGTCATGAGACAGGGTCTAGTCATGAGACAGGGTCTAGTCATGAGACGGGGTCTAGTCATGAGACAGGGGTCTAGTCATGAGACAGGGTCTAGTCATGAGACGGGGTCTAGTCATGAGAACAGCTCTAGTCATGAGACGGGGCCTAGTCATGAGACAGGGTCTAGTCATGAGACAGGGGGTCTAGTCATGAGACGGGGTCTAGTCATGAGGCGGGGTCTAGTCATGAGACAGGGGGTCTAGTCATGAGGCGGGGTCTAGTCATGAGACGGGGTCTAGTCATGAGACAGGGGGTCTAGTCATGAGACAGGGGGTCTAGTCATGAGACGGGGTCTAGTCATGAGACGGGGCCTAGAAATGGAGACAGTCAGCAGTCGATATGTTGTCCGTTGAGGATCTTTTGGACTGTTTTCTGTGTGAAGTATTATGCTAGGAGGGAGAACATACGTTATGATGTGGTATGATGTCTTCTTCCCACAGCAGCTGGACTGATGCATTCTCATTTGGAAACAATCCAGCTGTGTAGACCAGGTCTAGTCATGAGACGGGGTCTAGTCATGAGACAGGGTCTAGTCATGAGACAGGGTCTAGTTATGAGACGGGGTCTAGTCATGAGACGGGGCCTAGCCATGAGAACAGCTCTAGTCATGAGACGGGGTCTAGTCATGAGACAGGGTCTAGTTTTGAGAACAGCTCGAGTCATGAGACGGGGTCTAGTCATGAGACGGGGTCTAGTCATGAGACGGGGTCTAGTCATGAGACGGGGTCTAGTTATGAGACAGGTCCTAGTCATGAGACAGGGTCTAGTTATGAGACGGTGTCTAGTCATGAGACGGGGTCTAGTCATGAGACGGGGTCTAGTCATGAGACGGGGTCTAGTCATGAGACGGGGCCTAGTCCTGAGACGGGGTCTAGTCATGAGACGGGGTCTAGTCATGAGACGGGGCCTCGTCATGAGACGGGGTCTAGTCATGAGACGGGGTCTAGTTATGAGATGGGGTCTAGTCATGAGAACAGCGCTAGTCATGAGACGGGGCCTAGTTATGAGACGGGGTGTAGTCATGAGACGGGGCCTAGTCATGAGACGGGGTCTAGTCATGAGACGGGGCCTAGTCATGAGATGGGGCCTAGTCATGAGATGGGGCCTAGTTATGAGACGGGGCCTAGCCATGAGACTGGGTCTAGTTATGAGACAGGGCCTAGCCATGAGACGGGGCCTAGCCATGCGACAGGGTCTAGTTATGAGACGGGGCCTAGCCATGAGACGGGGTCTAGTCATGAGACGGGGCCTAGCCATGAGACAGGGTCTAGTCATGAGACAGGGTCTAGTTGTGAGAACAGCTCGAGTCAGGAGACGGGGCCTAGCCATGAGAACAGCTCTAGTCATGAGACGGGGTCTAGTTATGAGATGGGGTCTAGTTATGAGATGGGGTCTAGTCATGAGACGGGGTCTAGCCATGAGACGGGGTCTAGTCATGAGACGGGGCCTAGTCATGAGACGGGGTCTAGTCATGAGACGGGGCCTCGTCATGAGACGGGGCCTAGTCATGAGACGGGGTCTAGTTATGAGATGGGGTCTAGTCATGAGAACAGCTCTAGTCATGAGACAGGGCCTAGTTATGAGACGGGGTGTAGTCATGAGATGGGGTCTAGTTATGAGATGGGGTCTAGTCATGAGAACAGCTCTAGTCATGAGATGGGGTCTAGTCATGAGACGGGGTCTAGTCATGAGACGGGGTCTAGTCATGAGAAGGGGCCTAGTTATGAGACGGGGCCTAGTTATGAGACGGGGCCTAGTCACGAGACGGGGTCTAGTCATGAGACGGGGCCTAGTTATGAGACGGGGTCTAGTTATGAGACGGGGTCTAGTCATGAGACGGGGCCTAGTCATGAGACGGGGCCTAGTTATGAGACGGGGCCTAGCCATGAGACTGGGTCTAGTTATGAGACAGGGCCTAGTCATGAGACGGGGCCTAGCCATGCGACAGGGTCTAGTTATGAGACGGGGCCTAGCCATGAGACGGGGTCTAGTCATGAGACGGGGCCTAGCCATGAGACGGGGTCTAGTCATGAGACAGGGTCTAGTTGTGAGAACAGCTCGAGTCAGGAGACGGGGCCTAGCCATGAGAACAGCTCTAGTCATGAGACGGGGTCTAGTTATGAGATGGGGTCTAGTTATGAGATGGGGTCTAGTCATGAGACGGGGTCTAGCTATGAGACGGGGTCTAGTCATGAGACGGGGTCTAGTCATGAGAAGGGGCCTAGTTATGAGACGGGGCCTAGTTATGAGACGGGGCCTAGTCACGAGACGGGGTCTAGTCATGAGACGGGGCCTAGTTATGAGACGGGGTCTAGTTATGAGACGGGGTCTAGTCATGAGACGGGGCCTAGTCATGAGACTGGGTCTAGTTATGAGACAGGGCCTAGTCTTGAGACGGGGCCTAGCCATGCGACAGGGTCTAGTTATGAGACGGGGCCTAGCCATGAGACGGGGTCTAGTCATGAGACGGGGCCTAGCCATGAGACGGGGTCTAGTCATGAGACAGGGTCTAGTTGTGAGAACAGCTCGAGTCAGGAGACGGGGCCTAGCCATGAGAACAGCTCTAGTCATGAGACGGGGTCTAGTTATGAGATGGGGTCTAGTTATGAGATGGGGTCTAGTCATGAGACGGGGTCTAGCCATGAGACGGGGTCTAGTCATGAGACGGGGCCTAGTCATGAGACGGGGTCTAGTCATGAGACGGGGCCTAGTCATGAGACGGGGCCTAGTCATGAGACGGGGTCTAGCCATGAGAACAGCTCTAGTCATGAGACGGGGTCTAGCCATGAGAACAGCTCTAGCCATGAGACGGGGTCTAGCCATGAGACGGGGCCTAGTCATGAGACTTGGTCTAGTTATGAGACGGGGTCTAGTTATGAGAACAGCTCTAGTCATGAGACGGGGCCTAGTCATGAGATGGGGTCTAGTTATGATATGGGGTCTAGTCATGAGACGGGGTCTAGCCATGAGACGGGGTCTAGTCATGAGACGGGGCCTAGTCATGAGACGGGGTCTAGTCATGAGACGGTGCCTAGTCATGAGACGGGGTCTAGCCATGAGAACAGCTCTAGTCATGAGACGGGGTCTAGCCATGAGACGGGGCCTAGTCATGAGACTTGGTCTAGTCATGAGACGGGGTCTAGTTATGAGAACAGCTCTAGTCATGAGACGGGGCCTAGTCATGAGACGGGGTCTAGTTATGAGAACAGCTATAGTCATGAGACGGGGCCTAGTCATGAGACGGGGCCTCGTCATGAGACTTGGTCTAGTCATGAGACGGGGTCTAGTTATGAGAACAGCTCTAGTCATGAGACGGGGCCTAGTCATGGGACG
>NW_025751828.1:0-12500 GCF_021184085.1 Oncorhynchus gorbuscha | reverse complement strand
TGTTTAGGGCCAAATATCATTCTAGTTTGCTCTGTTCTTTTGTTAATTCTTTCAAATTTTTTCAAGTAATTATTTTTTTGTTTTCTATGATTTGGTTGGGTCAAATTGCATTGCTGTCCTGGGGCTCTGTGGGGGTCTGTTTGTGTTTATGAACAGAGCCCAAGGACCAGCTTGTTTAGGACTCTTCTCCAGGTTCATCTCTCTGTAGGTGATGGCTTTGTTATGGAAGTTTTGGGAATCACTTCCTTTTTGGTGGTTGTAGCTATTTTCTGGATTTTGATAATTACCCAGCTAGCACAGTGGACCTGTGCTATCCCGGACTCCAGCTGAGAGTCGGGGCTCTCAGCTGAGAGTCAGACTTCGGCCGACGTCATGTGGCCCGAGCCTGGGCTGCTTTGGCAGTATTACTTATGGCTAGGATGCGGGGATTGAGCTCGGGCCTATTCCGGTGAGAGTTATCTGGCCCAAATGTATTACAATATTTTGTCATTGTTTCCGTGATCAAAAAATAAAATGAACATTTAAATGACACTCTTTAAGAGTCCTGTTTAAGTAATATTTTAGTATTTTGATACTTTGTGCAAATTGATAAGCATTAAAACTTTGTTCCCAAGTGGCGCAGCGGTCTAAGATACTGCATTGCAGTGCAAACTGCGTTGCGACAGATGCTGGTTTGATTCTTGCTGTCCACGACCGGAAGACTCATGAGATCACTCATAATTGGCCAAGCATCATCCGGGTTAGGGGAGGGTTTGGCTTGCCGGGATGTCCTTGTCCCATCACGCTCTGGCGACTCCTGTGGTGGGCCAGGCGCATGCACATTGTTGCGGCTGGCTTCCGGGTTAAGCGTGCATTGTGTCAGGAGGCAGTGTGGCTTGGCGAGGTTGTGTTTTGGAGGACACACGGCTCTCGACCTTCACCTCTCCCGAGGCTGTATGGGAGTTGCAGCAATGGGACAAGATAATCGGACATTACTTAAAAGGGGGTAAAAAATAAATAAATAACATTTTTTTATTTATTGGATAGGTATAATTTGTATGTATAAAATGTACAATTGTAATATTTAAAATTACTAAATCGGGTCATTTTGTTTACATTTATTTCAAATTGAATCGCGCCGCTTCTGGGGGATTCTGGTAATATGCCGGTCAAAGTCAGCTGAATTCTGGGAGATGGAAACGGCCCGATGTACTTGGACTGAATCTGGGCAGTCATTAATTCTGATTCCGGGCCGAGTCCGACACCCGATTCCGGGCCGATTCAATCGATTCAATCAGTTCCGGACACTGGAAGAGGGCTGCTTCTGGGCCGATTCCTCCATGTTAGCTGGGTAGCGGGCATCGGCCTAATTCAACTCTGCATGTATTATTTGTTTTACATTGTACACAGAGGATATTTGGTGTTTGTCCCATTTTGTGAATCATTGGTTGGTGAGTGAACTCACAACCATAAAGGACAATGGGTTCTATTACTGATTCAAGTATTTTAAGCCAGATCCTAATTGTTATGTCGAATTTTATGTTATTTTTGATGAAATCTTAGGCCCTTCTTGCCTTGTTTCTCAGATTGTTCACAGATTTGTGGAAGTTACCTGTGGGACTGATGTTTAGACCGAGGTAGGTATCGTTTTTTGTGTGCTCCTGGGCAACGGTGTCTAGATGGAGTTTGAATTTGTAGTCCTGGCAATTGGACCTTTTTTGGAACACCATTATTTTTGTCTTACTGAGATTTACTGTCAGGGCCCAGGTCTGTCAGGGCCCAGGTCTGTCAGGGCCCAGGTCTGACAGCACATGTGCAGAAGATCTAGGTGCTGCTGTAGTCCCTTCTTGGTTGGTGACCGAAGCACCAGATCATCAGCAAACAGGAGACATTTGACTTCAGATTCTAGTAGGGTGAGGCCAGGTGCTGCAGACTGTTCTCGTGCCCTTGCCAATTCTGTGATATATATGTTGAAGAGGGTGGGGCTTAAGCTGCATCCCTGTCTCACCCCATGGCCCTGTGGAAAGAAATGTGTGTGGTTTTTGCCAATTTTACACACACACTTGTTGTTTGTGGATATACATTTTATAATGTCCTATGTTTTCCCCCAACACCACTTTCTATTAATTTGTTTTTTTTGGTTTGTTTGTTTGTCAATTGGGGTGTGCTGGGTGGAAACGTGGTCTGTCGTACAGTAATTTGGTAATTACCTCTCTCCCTCTGTTGGTCTCTCTCTCTCTCTCTCTCTCTCTCTCTCTCTCTCTCTCTCTCTCTTTCTTTCTCTCTCTCTCTGTCCCTACATTTTGCTGTCTGTTTTATTCTTCCTTTTGGTTAGTAAGGGAATCAAACAGGGAATAACCCAGACTGTGGGAATGAATGGGACTGGGTCAGGGAACATCAAATACATGGTTTGGTACAGTTTGATCAGGGAACATCAGTTTGCAACAAAACTTGAGCTCCAATATTTTACAATGAGACATCAAACAGCAGCCAATGAAAGGAGAGACAGCCCTGGAGAGACAGCTCTGGAGAGACAGCCCTGGAGAGACAGCCCTGGAGAGACAGCTATTTTAGTATCCCAATAATCACAGAACGGAATCAGAGAGGAGTTAATAACAGAAGTGCAGGAGGATGTGTGTGTGTGTGTGTGTGTGTGTGTGTGTGTGTGTGTGTGTGTGTGTGTGTGTGTGTGTGTGTGTGTGTGTGTGTGTGTGTGTGTGTGTGTGTGTGTGTGTGTGTGTGTGTGTGTGTGTGTGTGGGGGCACGTGTTGTTAGGTCCACCGATTTTTTCAATACCGATACCGATTATTGGAGGACGAAAAAAGCCGATACCGATTAACCAGACGATTTATTTATTTGTAATAATGACAATTACAACAATACTGAATGAACAATTATTTTACCTTAATATAATACATCAATAAAATCAATTTAGCCTCAAGTAAATAATGAAACATGTTCAATTTGGTTTAAATAATGCAAAAACAAAGTGTTGGAGAATAAAGTAAAAGTGCAATATGTGTTATGTAAGAAAGCTAACATTTCAGTTCCTTGCTCAGAACATGAGAACATATGAAAGCTGGTCGTTGTAACGACGTTCGTCTGTTGTAAGAAGAGAGTCAGACCGAAATGCAGCGTGTAGGTTACTCATGACTTTAATGAATGAAAACGGTGCATGAAATAACTGAAAAAAACAACAAACGAAACGTGAAACTAATTACAGCCTATCTGGTGACTACTACACAGAGACAGGTACAAACACCCACAAAATACAACGCGAACTCAGGCTACCTAAATACGGTTCCCAATCAGAGACAACGATAAGCACCTGACTCCAATTGAGAATCGCCTCAGGCAGCCAAGCCTAACTAGACACACCCCTAATCATACACATTCCCAATGCTAATAAAACCCCAATACGAAACACAACATATAAACCCATGTCACACCCTGGCCTACCCAAACATATAACACAAACACAAAATACAATGACCAAGGCGTGACAGTGGTTCCTTTTAACACAAGTCTTCAATATTCCCAGGTAAGAAGTTTTAGGTTGTAGTTATTATAGGAATTATAGGATTATTTCCTCTATACCATTTGTATTTCATTAACCTTTGACTATTGGATGTTCTTATAGGCACTTTAGTATTGCCAGTGTAACAGTATAGCTTCCGTCCCTCTCCTCGCTCCTCCCTGAGCTCGAACCAGCAACACAACGACAACAGCCACCATCGAAGCAGCGTTACCCATACAGAGCAAGGGGAACAACTATTAGAAGGCTCAGAGCGAGTGACGTTTGAAATGCTATTAGTGCGCACTAACTAGCTAGCCATTTCACTTCGGTTACTCCGATTAATCGGTCGACCTCTAGTGTGTACTGACTGTGCACATTCGTAATGATGTATCCATGTTAAGATTAGTAGGTCAATTTATTATTTCCTCCCACTCCAAACAGATGAGTTCCGTGCTATGTCTGTGTCTCTCTGTGTGTGTGTGTGTGTGTCTCTCTGTGTGTGTGTGTGTGTGTGTGTGTGTGTGTGTGTGTGTGTGTGTGTGTGTGTGTGTGGGGGGGTCCCAGTGGCAGACATTTAATGAAACAGCTTCAGGTCAGCTGGTTACAGCGCAGATTTATCACTGGGCGCTGGCATCGCTTAACCCAGCACGGTCTCAAGGCCAAGCAGCCTCAAGGAGATTCACACAAGGAGCACACACACACACGCAGAAAGACAGAGAGGCTGTAGGCCAATACACACAGGTATTTTGCACAAGGCTGGAATGCACATACTCACACCACACACAGAAAGACAGAGAGGCTGTAGGCACACACACACACACACACACACACACACACACACACACACACACACACACACACACACACACACACACACACACACACACGCGCGCGCACACACACACACACACACACACACACACACACACACACACACACACACACACACACACACACACACACACACACACACACACACACACACACACACACACAGAGGAGAAAAAGAGGATAAGATAAGGTGTTTGAGAGGCCTGAAACATCTGAGAGAAACAGCTATAGGTGCTGATTGTTCCTCAATACAATGTAGAGAGACTAGAGTGGGAAGATGGGAGAAAAGGAGAAATTCATCTGCCCATCTATCCCTCAGCCATTCAATCCCATTTAAATACAAATATCGATTTTGATGATAAAATGTTTTTTTTGTTATACACACCATTTCCAGATACACTGCTGCTCAACAAACATGGTTACTAAGATGTTACTATGATGGGTGTTACACAGTGGAGGCTGCTGAGGGGAGGACGGCTCATAATAATGGCTGGAATTAAGCATCAAACTCATGGAAACCCCTTCACCCCTTCACCCTTCACCCCTTCCATATATATATGAGCCATATATCGTCTTCTTGTGAGCCATATATCTTCTTCTTGTGAGCCAGTATCGTCTTCTTGTGAGCCATTATCGTCTTCTTGTGAGCCAGTATCGTCTTCTTGTGAGCCATTATCGTCTTCATGTCAACATTCCGGAGTTCTAAATTGAGCAGCTGCTGAAAAATGAGCTCCTGTATATATTGAGATTTAAATGTTTTTTTAGAGTGAAGTACATCGAAAAAATCAAGAGAAAACTGCAAGACTCAATAGAAGACAAAACCAGGAACAAACCAAAAAAGACAGGCTTTTGAAAAATTAACTATTTTTCATAAAATTGTACAGTTATCTTAGCTAGCTGAATTGCTAGCAGAATTGTTTACTTGTTGCTAAGCAGTTGCTAGGGACTCTCCTGGAAGAAGCTAGCTAGCTTACAAAGTATAACAACAAAAACATATCTAGTTAACAGAAGAAAGGAAGACAAAATAAGGACAAAAGAAGGACAGAAGAAAAAGGAAAAGAAAGAGGACAACAAAGTGAAACAGTCAGCACTTCTATTGCAACTTCGTATTTCGTCGTCCTAACGTAGTCTACACTGCTATCTGCCCAGCAGCTAGCCAGCTAGCAAACGTCCACCGTCTACCGAATAGCAGCACTGTAGAAACTATTACACTCAACTGAACGACTTGATTAGTGTAGTGTTAGCTAGCTACATAGTTGTCTTTGCTGTCTTCGTATCCAAGATAATTGTGTAATTTAGAGCGTGTAGTCTTAGAGTGATTATCTTAATTTACCAAGGTTAGCTAGCCAGCTATTTGTCGTCCTTAACGTAGGAGACTCTGCTAGCTAGCCAACAGCTAGCCAACGTCTACTGAATAGAACTTCCGCACTCAACAACCCGGTCGCATTCCGCTTCGCTCCACAGGTAGTATCACATTTTTCATTTCATTTCTTTACAGCACAACGGTTTGATTTGTTTGATCGTAGCTAGCTACATAGCTAGCTACATAGCCGTCTGTGTATCAAAGATAATTGTGTAGTCTAGAGCGATTTTCTAGGTTAGCTAGCCAGCTATTGTCGTTCTTTTAACGCAACGTAACGTAATCAACACTGCTAGCTAGCCAGCTAGCCCCCGAATAGCAGCACTGTAGAAACTATTACACTCAACGGAACGACTTGATTAGTGTAGTGTCAACAACGCAGTCACTGCCAGCTAGCCTACAAAGTCAACAACGCAGCCACTGCCAGCTAGCCTACTTCAGCAGTACTGTATCATTTTAATCATTTTAGTCAATAAGATTCTTGCTACGTAAGCTTAACTTTCTAAACATTCGAGACGTGTAGTCCACTTGTCATTCCAATCTCCTTGCATTAGCGTAGCCTCTTCTGTAGCCTGTCAACTATGTGTCTGTCTATCCCTGTTCTCTCCTCTCTTCTCCAGACCATACAAACGCTCCACACCGCGTGGCCGCTGCCACCCTAATCTGGTGGTCCCAGCGCGCAGGACCCACGTGGAGTTCCAGGTCTCCGGTAGCCTCTGGAACTGCCGATCTGCGGCCAACAAGGCAGAGTTCATCTCAGCCTATGCCTCCCTCCAGTCCCTCGACTTCTTGGCACTGACAGAAACATGGATCACCACAGATAACTCTCTCTCCTCTGCTCTCATCCTTCTAGACCTATCGGCTGCCTTCGATACTGTGAACCATCAGATCCTCCTCTCCACCCTCTCCGAGTTGGGCATCTCCGGCGCGGCCCACGCTTGGATTGCGTCCTACCTGACAGGCCGTTCCTACCAGGTGGCATGGCGAGAATGTCTCCTCACCACGCGCTCTCACTACTGGTGTCCCCCAGGGCTCTGTTCTTGGCCCTCTCCTATTCTCGCTATACACCAAGTCACTTGGCTCTGTCATAACCTCACATGGACTCTCCTATCATTGCTATGCAGACGACACACAATTAATCTTCTCCTTTCCCCCTTCTGATGACCAGGTGGCGAATCGCATCTCTGCATGTCTGGCAGACATATCAGTGTGGATGACGGATCACCACCTCAAGCTGAACCTCGGCAAGACGGAGCTGCTCTTCCTCCCGGGGAAGGACTGCCCGTTCCATGATCTCGCCATCACGGTTGACAACTCCATTGTGTCCTCCTCCCAGAGCGCCAAGAACCTTGGCGTGATCCTGGACAACACCCTGTCGTTCTCAACCAACATCAAGGCGGTGGCCCGTTTCTGTAGGTTCATGCTCTACAACATCCGCAGAGTACGACCCTGCCTCACACAGGAAGCGGCGCAGGTCCTAATCCAGGCACTTGTCATCTCCCGTCTGGATTACTGCAACTCGCTGTTGGCTGGGCTCCCTGCCTGTGCCATTAAACCCTTCAACTCATCCAGAACGCCGCAGCCCGTCTGGTGTTCAACCTTCCCAAGTTCTCTCACGTCACCCCGCTCCTCCGTTCTCTCCACTGGCTTCCAGTTGAAGCTCGCATCCGCTACAAGACCATGGTGCTTGCCTACGGAGCTGTGAGGGAACGGCACCTCAGTACCTCCAGGCTCTGATCAGGCCCTACACCCAAACAAGGGCACTGCGTTCATCCACCTCTGGCCTGCTCGCCTCCCTACCACTGAGGAAGTACAGTTCCCGCTCAGCCCAGTCAAAACTGTTCGCTGCTCTGGCTCCCCAATGGTGGAACAAACTCCCTCACGACGCCAGGACAGCGGAGTCAATCACCACCTTCCGGAGACACCTGAAACCCCACCTCTTTAAGGAATACCTAGGATAGGATAAGTAATCCTTCTCACCCCCCCTTTAAGATTTAGATGCACTATTGTAAAGTGACTGTTCTACTGGATGTCATAAGGTGAATGCACCAATTTGTAAGTCGCTCTGGATAAGAGCGTCTGCTAAACGACTTAAATGTAAATGTAATGTAAAATGTGGCCAGTATTGTCTTCCTTTGAGCCATATATCGTCTTCTTGTGAGCCATATATCGTCTTCTTGTGAGCCATATATCGTCTTCTTGTGAGCCATTATCGTCTTCCTTTGAGCCACATATCGTCTTCCTGTTTGAGTGAGCAGAATACAGAGCAGATACAGCCCTCCACATCTCCCTTCCTCTCTACAGCCACATGTGGTAGGGTCCCTTCTCTCTTTGTCAACTCAGGCTTAGAGCTTGTCAACTCAGGCTTCACAAGCTTACAGTGTTCATCCCCAACAACGGTGGAAAAAAATAAAACACAGTAAATTGGCCCAGCCATGGAAATTGTTTTTCCTTACTGCACTTGCTAACCATGCAGGCAGGCAAACACGCAACACTGATCACACACACGCACGCACACACACGCACACACAGACACGCACGCACGCGCGCACGCACGCACGCACGCACGCACGCACGCACGCACGCACGCACACACACACACACACACACACACACACACACACACACACACACACACACACACACACACACACGCACACACACGAACACACACGAACACACACACAGTAGAACTGCCTATCAGATTTCTAATGTCTTTGCAGCCTTCCAGGTATTAACGGTGATTGGATCAGTCTACGTTAAACAGGCACAAACCATGTGTTCCATATAGAATAGAACATCAGATTAGTCCATGCCCCTAATGGATCTATTACAGTCACAAGAACCCCCCCCCCCTCCCGCAAACGTATGCTGACACACACACATGCACACACACACACGCACCCCCCCACACACACACTGATTAATAATCTCCCTGAGATGCAGAAGTGGTTGATCAGACTAATTAACTACTGTCATTAATCACTACAGCACAGAGAGAGAGAGAGAGAGAGAGAGAGAGAGAGAGAGAGAGAGAGAGAGAGAGAGAGAGAGAGAGAGAGAGAGAGAGAGAGAGATGTGCATAACTGTAATCTGCTTTACTGATTTTGTAACACTTCAGTTGATTGTGTTCATATCCTCTTGAATGGTTGATTGGCTGGTATGAGCTGGAACAACAACTGTTAGAATCATGTTACACTACTGGTCAAAAGTTTTAGAACGCCTACTCATTCAAGGTTTTTTCTTAATTTTGACTATTTTCTACAATGTAGAATAATAGTGAAGACATCAAAACTAAGAAATAACACTTATGGAATCATGTAGTAACCCAAAAAGTGTTAAACAAATCAAAATATATTTCATATTCTAGATTCTTTAAATAGCTTCTCATTGCTTTGATCACAGTGGCATCATTAAAAGTGAAGACTTATTTTATCAAATCAATTCTCTATAATTATTATTACGTGATTAAACTAATCATGTAAATGGAATTAACTAGGAAGTCGGGGCACCAAGGAAAATCTTCAGATTACAAAGTTATAATTTTCTGATTATAACTCTTCAGATATTTTAATATCTGATCAATTAGTCTTCAAATTAATTAATGATTATTTACCTCATGTCAGTCTCATTCCAAACGTTGTAAATTGTTGGTTAACTGCACGAACGAATAATTTTGCACGCCCAATTTTTCAGTTTTTGATTTGTTAAAAAAGTTTGAAATATCCAATAAATGTCGTTCCACTTCATGATTGTGTCCCACTTGTTGTTGATTCTTCACAAAAAAATACAGTTTTATATCTTTATGTTTGAAGCCTGAAATGTGGCAAAAGGTCGCAAAGTTCAAGGGGGCCGAATACTTTCGCAAGGCACTGTATGAATCATCCATACACAAATTGGCTTATTTATTTATTATTTACGTTTCACAGAAACGCATAAACAAACAGTAGGTATTAGTTACTAACAGGGATAGGGAAGATTCCCTAGTGGACTAATCCAATATGACGGCTTAGTGGACAAAAGGAAGTGTGGAATGAGAGAGCGGGAAAGACAACAGAGATCACAGTATATCGACATCACCTGCTGGAGGAAACAGGTACAAACGTATCTATATCCACAGTAAAACAAGTCATATATCAACATCACCCGAAAGGCCGCTCAACAAGGAAGCAGCCACTGCTCCAAACCCGCCATAAAAAGCCAGACTACAGTTTTTAACTGCACATGGGGACAAAGATCGTACTTTTGGAGAAATGTCCTCTGGTCTGATGAAACAAAAATAGAACTGTTTGGCCATAATGACCATCGTTATGTTAGGTGGAAAACGGGAGGCTTGCAATCCAAAGAACACCATCCCAACCGTGAAGCACGAGGGTGGCAGCTTCATGTTGTGGGGGTGGCAGCATCATGTTGTGGGGGTGGCAGCATCATGTTGTGGGGGTGGCAGCATCATGTTGTGGGGGTGGCAGCATCATGTTGTGGGGGTGGCAGCATCATGTTGTGGGGGGGCTTTGCTGCAGGAGGGACTGGTGCACTTCATAAAATAGATGGCTTCATGAGGTAGGACAATGATGTGGATATATTGATGCAACATCTCAAGACATCAGTCAGTAAGTTAAAGCTTGGTCTCAAATGGGTCTTCCAAATGGACAATGACCACAAGCATACTTCCAAAGTTGTGGCAAAATGGCTTAAGGACCACAAAGTCAAGGTATTGGAGTGGCCATCACAAAGCCCTGACCTCAATCCTAAAGAAAATTTGTGGGCAGAACTGAAAAAGTGTGTGCGCGCAAGGAGGCCTACAAACCTGACTCAATACACCAGCTCTGTCAGGAGGAATGGGCCAAAATTCACCCAACTTATTGTGGGAAGCTTGTGGAAGGCTACCCTAAATGTTTGACCCAAGTTAAACAATTTAAAGGCAATGCTAACCAAATACTAATTGAGTGGATGTAAACTTCTGACCTACTGGGAATGTGATGAAAGAAATAAAAGCTGAAATAAATCATTCTCTCTACTATTAATCTGAGATTTCACATTCTTAAAATAAAGTGGTGATCCTAACTGACCTAAGACAGTGAATTTTTACTAGGATTAAATGTCAGGAATTGTGAAAAACTGAGTTAAAATGTATTTGGCTAAAGTGTATGTAAACTTCCGACTTCAACTGTATGTTCCTTCATCATTAATCAAGATGTTAACTATCCCTCCTTCTCTCCTTCTCCCTCTCTCCTCCTCCTCTCCTCCCTCTCACCTCCTCCTTCTCCTCCTCTCCTCCTTCTCCCTCCCTCTCTCCTCCTCCTCTCCTCCTTCACCCGCTCTCCTCCTCCTCCCTCTCGCTTACTCCTCCCGCTCGCTTTCTCCTCCCTCTCTCCTCCTCTTCTCTCTCATCCTCCTCTCCCTCTCTCCTCCTTCTCTCCCTCTCCTCCTCCTCCTTCTCCCTCTCTCCTCCTCCTCCTCCCTCTCTCCTCCTTCTCCTGTCCCATCATATTCACCTTAGGGGACAGTGTCAGGGCCCCATGCAGTAGCCATATGTGTTTCAGATTATGGTCAATACTATATAACACGATGTCCTTATTCATCCTGACCCTTTCACAGTCCTTCAACCTCTCCTCTCCCTCCCTTCATTAGGCTCCATCTTCGCTCCCTCTAGGCCGCATCCTTCCCTGTGTGTGTGTTTTGCGCGTGTGCGTGCGAGTGTGTGTGTGTATTTGTGTGTGTATGAGAGACGAAGGATGATTCTATTCTCCTAATAAACACAACCCACGAGGTCATTTGAGAGGCTGATTGAATTCTTGAGATTCTTGTCTGAATTATAAAACTCAGATATCAGTTCCATCTTTCACCCCCGTTACATCTCTGTGGAGAATCACTGAGGGAATAACACAGTGAAAGACATTGGCATGTAGAATTCAATTTCACTCTGGGATGCACACAAACAGTAGTATTCCCTGAATTTGAATATAAACTGTAAGAACAGCTGTATGTATGAATATGGGCACACAATCCTTTATCAGTGCTTGATTAGGACGATTATAAGGCTTATATAACCTCACAGTTGGCTCAAAACCAAAACAGAACCCCTCCTCCTTTCCCTTTCAGAGTTCGTCTGAAATGAGGGGTCTGAAGGGAGGAGTCTGAAGAGAGGGGTCTGAAGGGAGGAGTCTGAAGGGAGGAGTCTGAAGGGAGGAGTCTGAAGGGATGTACCTGAAGGGATGGGTCTGAAGGGAGGAGTCTGAAGGGAGGAGTCTGAAGGGAGGAGTCTGAAGGGAGGGGTCTGAAGGGAGGAGTCTGAAGGGAGGTACCTGAAGGGAGGAGTCTGAAGGGAGGGGTCTGAAGGGAGGAACCTGAAGGGAGGAGTGGGAAGGGAGGAGTCTGAAATGAGGAGTCTGAAGGGAGGGGGCTGAAATGAGGGATTTGAAAGGAGGAGTCTGAAGTGAGGATTATCAAGGGAGGAGTTTGAAGGGAGGGGTCTAAAGGGAGGGGCCTAAAGGGAGGAGTCTGAAGGGAGGGGTCTGTTCTGCCTTACTATTATTTGACCATGCTGGTCATTTATGAACATTTGAACATCTTGGCCATGTTCTGTTATAATCTCCACCCGGCACAGCCAGAAGAGGACTGGCCACCCCACATAGCCAGGTTCCTCTCTAGGTTTCTTCCTAGGTTTTGGCCTTTCTAGGGAGTTTTTCCTAGCCACCGTGCTTCTACACCTGCATTGCTTGCTGTTTGGGGTTTTAGGCTGGGTTTCTGTACAGCACTTTGAGATATCAGCTGATGTACGAAGGGCTATATAAATAAAATTTGATTGATTGA
>NW_025751827.1:0-14164 GCF_021184085.1 Oncorhynchus gorbuscha | reverse complement strand
CTGTCTCGCTGCCTGTCTGTCTCGCTAACTGACTGTCTGCCTCGCTGCCTGACTGTCTGTCTCGCAGCCTGTCTGTCTGTCTCGCTGCCTGACTGTCTGTCTCGCAGCCTGTCTGTCTGTCTCGCTGCATGACTGTCTGTCTCGCTGCCTGACTGTCTGTCTCGCTGCCTGACTGTCTGTCTCGCTAACTGACTGTCTGTCTCGCTAACTGACTGTCTGCCTCGCTGCCTGACTGTCTCGCTGCCTGACTGTCTCGCTGCCTGTCTGTCTCGCTGCCTGTCTGTCTCGCTAACTGACTGTCTGCCTCGCTGCCTGACTGTCTGTCTCGCAGCCTGTCTGTCTGTCTCGCTGCCTGACTGTCTGTCTCGCAGCCTGTCTGTCTGTCTCGCTAACTGACTGTCTGTCTCGCAGCCTGTCTGTCTGTCTCGCTGCCTGACTGTCTGTCTCGCTGCCTGACTGTCTGCCTCGCTGCCTGACTGTCTGTCTCGCTGACTGTCTGTCTCGCTGCCTGACTGTCTGTCTCGCTGCCTGACTGTCTGCCTCTCTGCCTGACTGTCTGTCTCGCTGCCTGACTGTCTTAGCCTCGGCTGCAGCCTGACCGTCTGCTCCCGCTGCCTGACCGTCTGTCTCGCAGCCTGATCTGTCTGTCTCGCTGCCTGACTGTCTGTCTCGCTGCCTGACCGTCTCACCGCCTCTCTCGCTGCCTGATTGTCTGTCTGCCTCGACCGCTGCCCTGACTGTCTGTCTCGTCTGCTGAGCTGTCTGTCTCGCAGCCTGTCTGTCTGTCTCGCTGCCTGACTGTCTGTCTCGCTGCCTGACTGTCTGTCTCGCAGCCTGACTGTCTCTCGCTGCCTGACTGTCTGTCTCGCTGCCTGACTGTCTCACTGCCTGACTGTCTGCGCTGCCTGACTGTTGTCTGTCTCGCTGCCCTGACTGTCTGCCTCGCTGCCTGACTGTCTCTCGCTGCCTGACTGTCTCGCTGCTCTCTGTCTGTTCACTGTCTGTCTGTCTGTCCGTCTGCTGCCTGACTGTCTGTCTCGCTAACTGACCTGTCTGTAACTGACCGTCTGTCTCGGCAGCTCGACTCTCTCGCAGCCTGACCGTCTGCTGTCTGTCTGTCTTCAGCTGCCTGACTGTCTGCCTCTGCCTGACTGTCTGCATGACTGTCTGCCTCGCTGCTGTCTGTCTGAGCTGTCTGTCTCACTGATGACTGACTGTCTGTCCTCGCTAACTGACTGTCTGTCTCGCTAACTGACTGTCTGCCTCGCTGCCTGACTGTCTCGCTGCTTACAGAACTGACTGTCTGGCTGCCTGTCTGTCTCGCTGCCTGTCTGTCTCGCTAACTGACTGTCTGCCTCGCTGCCTGACTGTCTGTCCGCTGCCTGACTGTCTGTCTCGGCTGCCTTGACCGTCTGTCTTAGCCTCGCTGCCTGACTGTCTCGCTGCCTGACTGTCTCGCTGCCTGTCTGTCTCGCTGCCTGTCTGTCTCGCTAACTGACTGTCTGCCTGTCTGTCTGCCTGACTGTCTGTCTCGCAGCCTGTCTGTCTGTCTGACTGCCTGAGCCTGTCTGTCTCGCTTGACCTGTCTGTGCCTGACTGTCTGCTTGCTGACTGTCTGTCTCGCAGCCTGTCTGTCTGTCTGGCTGCCTGACTGTCTGCCTCTCTGCCTGACTGTCTGTCTCCGCTGCCTGACTGTCTGCCTCGCTGCCTGACTGTCTGTCTCGCTGACTGTCTGTCTCGCTACCTGACTGTCTGTCTCTCGCTGCCTGACTGTCTGCCTCTCTGCCTGACTGTCTGTCTCGCTGCCTGACTGTCTGCCTCGCTGCCTGACTGTCTGTCTCGCTGCCTGACTGTCTGTCTCGCTACCTGACTGTCTGTCTCGCAGCCTGACTGTCTGCCTCGCTGCCTGACTGTCTGTCTCGCTGCCTGACTGTCTGTCTCGCAGCCTGTCTGTCTGTCTCGCTGCCTGACTGTCTGTCTCGCTGCCTGACTGTCTGTCTTGCAGCCTGACTGTCTCGCTGCCTGACTGTCTGTCTCGCTGCCTGACTGTCTCACTGCCTGACTGTCTCGCTGCCTGATTGTCTGTCTCGCTGCCTGACTGTCTGCCTCGCTGCCTGACTGTCTCGCTGCCTGACTGTCTGTCTCGCAGCCTGTCTGTCTGTCTCGCTGCCTGACTGTCTGTCTCGCAGCCTGTCTGTCTGTCTCGCAGCCTGACTGTCTGTCTCGCTGCCTGACTGTCTGTCTCGCTGCATGACTGTCTGCCTCGCTACCTGACTGTCTGTCTCACTGACTGACTGTCTGTCTCGCTAACTGACTGTCTGTCTCGCTAACTGACTGTCTGCCTCGCTGCCTGACTGTCTCGCTGCCTGACTGTCTCGCTGCCTGTCTGTCTCGCTGCCTGTCTGTCTCGCTAACTGACTGTCTGCCTCGCTGCCTGACTGTCTGTCTCGCAGCCTGTCTGTCTGTCTCGCTGCCTGACTGTCTGTCTCGCAGCCTGTCTGTCTGTCTCGCTAACTGACTGTCTGTCTCGCAGCCTGTCTGTCTGTCTCGCTGCCTGACTGTCTGTCTCGCTGCCTGACTGTCTGCCTCGCTGCCTGACTGTCTCGCTGACTGTCTGTCTCGCTGCCTGACTGTCTGTCTCGCTGCCTGACTGTCTGCCTCTCTGCCTGACTGTCTGTCTCGCTGCCTGACTGTCTGCCTCGCTGCCTGACTGTCTGTCTCGCTGCCTGACTGTCTGTCTCGCAGCCTGACTGTCTGCCTCGCTGCCTGACTGTCTGCCTCGCTGCCTGACTGTCTGTCTCGCTGCCTGACTGTCTGTCTCGCAGCCTGTCTGTCTGTCTCGCTGCCTGACTGTCTGTCTCGCTGCCTGACTGTCTGTCTCGCAGCCTGACTGTCTGTCTCGCTGCCTGACTGTCTGTCTCGCTGCCTGACTGTCTCACTGCCTGACTGTCTCGCTGCCTGATTGTCTGTCTCGCTGCCTGACTGTCTGCCTCGCTGCCTGACTGTCTCGCTGCCTGACTGTCTGTCTCGCAGCCTGTCTGTCTGTCTCGCTGCCTGACTGTCTCGCAGCCTGTCTGTCTGTCTCGCAGCCTGACTGTCTGTCTCGCTGCCTGACTGTCTGTCTCGCTGCATGACTGTCTGCCTCGCTACCTGACTGTCTGTCTCACTGACTGACTGTCTGTCTCGCTGCCTGTCTCGCAGCCTGTCTGTCTGTCTCGCTGCCTGACTGTCTGCCTCGCTACCTGACTGTCTGTCTCGCTGCATGACTGTCTGTCTCGCTGCCTGACTGTCTGTCTCGCTGCCTGACTGTCTGTCTCGCTAACTGACTGTCTGCCTCGCTACCTGACTGTCTGTCTCGCTACCTGACTGTCTGTCTCGCTGCCTGTCTGTCTGCCTCGCTACCTGACTGTCTGTCTCGCTGCCTGTCTGTCTGTCTCGCTAACTGACTGTCTGTCTCGCTAACTGACTGTCTGTCTCGCAGCCTGACTGTCTGTCTCGCAGCCTGACTGTCTGTCTCGCAGCCTGACTGTCTGTCTCGCAGCCTGTCTGTCTGTCTCGCTGCATGACTGTCTGCCTCGCTGCCTGACTGTCTGCCTCGCTGCCTGACTGTCTGTCTCGCAGCCTAACTGTCTGTCTCGCAGCCTGTCTGTCTGTCTCGCTGCATGACTGTCTGTCTCGCTACCTGACTGTCTGTCTCGCTAACTGACTGTCTGTCTCGCTAACTGACTGTCTGCCTCGCTGCCTGACTGTCTCGCTGCCTGACTGTCTCGCTGCCTGTCTGTCTCGCTGCCTGTCTGTCTCGCTAACTGACTGTCTGCCTCGCTGCCTGACTGTCTGGCTCACTGCCTGTCTGTCTCGCTGCCTGACTGTCTGTCTCGCAGCCTGACTGTCTGTCTCTCTGACTGTGTGTCTGTCTCTCTGACTGTGTGTCTGTCCCTCTGAGTGTGTGTCTGTCCCTCTGTCTGTCTGTCCCTCTGTCTGTGTGTCTTTCCCTCTGTCTGTCCCTCTGGCTGTGTGTCTGTCCCTCTGGCTGTGTGTCTGTCCCTCTGGCTGTGTGTCTGTCCCTCTGTCTGTCCCTCTGTCTGTCTGTCCCTCTGTCTGTCTGTCCCTCTGTCTGTCTGTCTCTCTGTCTGTCCGTCTGTCCCTCTGAGTGTGTGTCTGTCCCTCTGAGTGTGTGTCTGTCCCTCTGTCTGTGCGTCTGTCCCTCTGTCTGTGCGTCTGTCCCTCTGTCTGTCCCTCTGTCTGTGTGTCTGTCCCTCTGACTGTGTGTCTGTCTCTCTGACTGTGTGTCTGTCCCTCTGTCTGTGTGTCTGTCCCTCTGTCTGTGTGTCTGTCCCTCTGTCTGTGTGTCTGTCCCTCTGTCTGTGTGTCTGTCCCTCTGTCTGTCTGTCTGTCCGTCTGTCCCTCTGTCTGTCTGTCTGTCTGTCCGCCTGTCCCTCTGTCTGTCTGTCCGTCTGTCCCTCTGTCTGTGTGTCTGTCCCTCTGTCTGTCTGTGTGTCTGTCCCTCTGACTGTGTGTCTGTCCCTCTGACTGTGTGTCTGTCCCTCTGACTGTGTGTCTGTCCCTCTGACTGTGTGTCTGTCCCTCTGTCTGTGTGTCTGTCCCTCTGTCTGTGTGTCTGTCCCTCTGTCTGTGTCTGTCCCTCTGTCTGTGTGTCTGTCCCTCTGTCTGTGTGTCTGTCCCTCTGTCTGTGTGTCTGTCCCTCTGACTGTGTGTCTGTCCCTCTGACTGTGTGTCTGTCCCTCTGTCTGTCCGACTGTCCCTCTGACTGTGTGTCTGTCCCTCTGACTGTGTGTCTGTCCCTCTGACTGTGTGTCTGTCCCTCTGTCTGTCCGACTGTCCCTCTGACTGTGTGTCTGTCTCTCTGACTGTCTGTCTGTCTGTCTCTCTGACTGTCTGTCTGTCTGTCTGTCCCTCTGACTGTGTGTCTGTCCGTCTGTCCTTCTGACTGTGTGTCTGTCTCTCTGTCTGTCCGTCTGTCCCTCTGTCTGTCCGTCTGTCCCTCTGACTGTGTGTCTGTCCGTCTGACTGTGTGTCTGTCCCTCTGTCTGTCCGTCTGACTGTGTGTCTGTCCCTCTGAGTGTGTGTCTTTCTGTCTGTCCGTCTGTCCCCACCTGGCAACCATTTTGGCCCCGTCGATGCTCTGCGTCTCCCTGACAATGCGGACGGCGTCTTCAGGGTTGTTGAGGTGATCCAGCAACACCCGGATCACGTTGTCCCAGTCCCTGGCACTCTCATAGGCCTGGACAGCCTCCTTAAACCTGTCACACATAATATTATCCCAGTCCCTGGCACTCTCATAGGCCTGGGCAGCCTCCTTAAACCATAATATTGTCCCAGTCCCTGGCACTCTCATAGGCCTGGGCAGCCTCCTTAATCCATAATATTATCCCAGTCCCTGGCACTCTCATAGGCCTGGGCAGCCTCCTTAATCCATAATATTATCCCAGTCCCTGGCACTCTCATAGGCCTGGGCAGCCTCCCTTAAACCATAATATTATCCCAGTCCCTGGCACTCTCATAGGCCTGGGCAGCCTCCTAAACCATAATATTATCCCAGTCCCTGGCACTCTCATAGGCCTGGGCAGCCTCCTTAAACCATAATATTATCCCAGTCCCTGGCACTCTCATAGGCCTGGGCAGCCTCCTTAAACCATAATATTATCCCAGTCCCTGGCACTCTCATAGGCCTGGGCAGCCTCCTTAAACCATAATATTATCCCAGTCCCTGGCACTCTCATAGGCCTGGGCAGCCTCCTTAAACCATAATATTATCCCAGTCCCTGGCACTCTCATAGGCCTGGGCAGCCTCCTTAAACCATAATATTATCCCTCACACTGTCTCCTTAAACCATAATATTATCCCAGTCCCTGGCACTCTCATAGGCCTAGGCAGCCTCCTTAATCCTGTCACACATAATATTATCCCAGTCCCTGGCACTCTCATAGGCCTGGGCAGCCTCCTTAAACCATAATATTATCCCAGTCCCTGGCACTCTCATAGGCCTGGGCAGCCTCCTTAAACCATAATATTATCCCTCACACTGTCTCCTTAAACCATAATATTATCCCAGTCCCTGGCACTCTCATAGGCCTAGGCAGCCTCCTTAATCCTGTCACACATAATATTATCCCAGTCCCTCACACTGTCTCCTTAAAACATAATATTATCCCTCACACTGCCTCCTTAAACCATAATATTATCCCTCACACTGCCTCCTTAAACCATAATATTATCCCAGTCCCTCACACTGCCTCCTTAAACCATAATATTATCCCTCACACTGTCTCCTTAAACCATAATATTATCCCAGTCCCTCACACTGCCTCCTTAAACCATAATATTATCCCAGTCCCTCACACTGTCTCCTTAAAACATAATATTATCCCAGTCCCTCACACCGACTCCTTAAAACATAATATTATCCCAGTCCCTCACACTGTCTCCTTAAACCATAATATTATCCCTCACACCGAATCCTTAAAACATAATATTATCCCAGTCCTCACACTGTCTCCTTAAACCATAATATTATCCTTCCCTCTGTCTCCTTAAACCATAATATTATCTCTCACACTGCCTCCTTAAACCATACTATTATCTCTCACACTGCCTCCTTAAACCATAATATTATCCCTCACACTGCCTCCTTAAACCATAATATTATCCCAGTCCCTCACACTGTCTCCTTAAACCATAATATTATCCTTCACTGTCTCCTTAAGCCATAATATTATCCTTCACACTGCCTCCTTAAACCATAATATTATCCTTCACACTGTCTCCTTAAAGCCATAAATATTATCCTTCACTGTCTCCTTAAACCATAATATTATCCTTCACCTGTCTCCTTAAACCATAATATTATCCAGTCCCTCACTGTCTCCTTAAACCATAATATTATCCTTCACACTGCCTCCTTAAACCATACTATTATCTCTCACACTGCCTCCTTAAACCATAATATTATCCCAGTCCCTCACACTGTCTCCTTAAACCATAATATTATCCCTCACACTGCCTCCTTAAACCATAATATTATCCTTCACACTGCCTCCTTAAACCATAATATTATCCTTCACACTGCCTCCTTAAACCATAATATTATCCTTCACACTGTCTCCTTAAACCATAATATTATCCCTCACACTGCTCCTTAAACCATAATATTATCCTTCACTGTCTCGTAAACCATATTATCCTTCACACTGTCTCCTTAAACCATAATATTATCCTTCCTTTGCATCATGAAGCCATAATATTATCCTTCACTGTCCATTATCCCAGTCCTCAAACTCCTTCAAACCATAATATTATCCTTCACACTGCCTCCTTAAACCATACTATTATCTCTCACACTGTCTCCTTAAACCATAATATTATCCCAGTCCCTCACACTGTCTCCTTAAACCATAATATTATCCCTCACACTGCCTCCTTAAACCATAATATTATCCTTCACACTGTCTCCTTAAACCATAATATTATCCCAGTCCCTCACACTGTCTCCTTAAACCATAATATTATCCCTCACACTGCCTCCTTAAACCATAATATTATCCCAGTCCCTCACACTGTCTCCTTAAACCATAATATTATCCCTCACACTGTCTCCTTAAACCATAATATTATCCCAGTCCCTCACACTGCCTCCTTAAACCATAATATTATCCCTCTCACTGTCTCCTTAAACCATAATATTATCCCAGTCCCTCACACTGTCTCCTTAAACCATAATATTATCCCTCTCACTGTCTCCTTAAACCATAATATTATCCCAGTCCCTCACACTGTCTCCTTAAACCATAATATTATTTACATTTACATTTAAGTCATTTAGCAGACGCTCTTATCCAGAGCGACTTACAAATTGGTGCATTCACCTTATGACATCCAGTGGAACAGCCACTTTACAATAGTGCATCTAAATCTTTTAAGGGGGGTAGAATGATTACTTTATCTATCCTAGGTATTCCTTAAAGAGGTGGGGTTTCAGGTGTCTCCGGAAGGTGGTGATTGACTCCGCTGTCCTGGCGTCGTGAGGAGTTTGTTCCACCATTGGGGGCCAGAGCAGCGAACAGTTTTGACTGGGCTGAGCGGGAACTGTACTTCCTCAGTGGTAGGGAGGCGAGCAGGCCAGAGGTGGATGAACGCAGTGCCCTTATCCCTCACACTGCCTCCTTAAACCATAATATTATCCCAGTCCCTCACACTGCCTCCTTAAACCATAATATTATCCCAGTCCCTCACACTGTCCCCTTAAACCATAATATTATCCCTCACACTGCCTCCTTAAACCATAATATTATCCCAGTCCTCACACTGCCTCCTTAAACCATAATATTATCCCTCACACTGCCTCCTTAAACCATAATATTATCCCTCACACTGACTCCTTAAACCATAATATTATTCCTCACACTGTCTCCTTAAACCATAATATTATCCCAGTCCCTCACCCTGTCTCCTTAAACCATAATATTATCCCAGTCCCTCAAACTGCCTCTTTAAACCATAATATTATCCCAGTCCCTCACACTGTCTCCTTAAACCATAATATTATCCCAGTCCCTCACACTGTCTCCTTAAACCATAATATTATCCCTCACACTGTCTCCTTAAACCATAATATTATCCCTCACACTGGCTCCTTAAACCATAATATTATCCCTCACCCTGTCTCCTTAAACCATAATATTATCCTCACACTGTCTCCTTAAACCATAATATTATCCCAGTCCCTCACACTGCCTCCTTAAACCATAATATTATCCCTCACACTGCCTCCTTAAACCATAATATTATCCCTCACACTGTCTCCTTAAACCATAATATTATCCTCACACTGTATCCTTAAACCATAATAGTATCCCTCACACTGTCTCCTTAAACCATAATATTATCCCTCACACTGTCTCCTTAAACCATAATATTATCCCAGTCCCTCACACTGTCTCCTTAAACCATAATATTATCCTCACACTGACTCCTTAAACCATAATATTATCCCAGTCCCTCACACTGTCTCCTTAAACCATAATATTATCCCAGTCCCTCACACTGCCTCCTTAAACCATAATATTATCCCTCACACTGCCTCCTTAAACCATAATATTATCCCTCACACTGTCTCCTTAAACCATAATATTATCCCAGTCCCTCACACTGCCTCCTTAAACCATAATATTATCCCAGTCCTCACACTGTCTCCTTAAAACATAATATTATCCCAGTCCCTCACACCGACTCCTTAAAACATAATATTATCCCAGTCCCTCACACCGACTCCTTAAAACATAATATTATCCCAGTCCCTCACACCGACTCCTTAAAACATAATATTATCCCAGTCCCTCACACTGTCTCCTTAAACCATAATATTATCTCCCACTGCCTCCTTAAACCATACTATTATCTCTCACACTGCCTCCTTAAACCATAATATTATCCCTCACACTGCCTCCTTAAACCATAATATTATCCCAGTCCCTCACTGTCTCCTTAAACCATAATATTATCCTTCACACTGTCTCCTTAAACCATAATATTATCCTTCACACTGTCTCCTTAAACCATAATATTATCCTTCACACTGTCTCCTTAAACCATAATATTATCCCTCACACTGCCTCCTTAAACCATAATATTATCCTTCACACTGTCTCCTTAAACCATAATATTATCCCAGTCCCTCACACTGTCTCCTTAAACCATAATATTATCCTTCACACTGCTCCTTAAACCATAATATTATCCCAGTCACACTGCCTCCTTAAACCATAATATTATCCTTCACACTGCCTCCTTTAAACCATAATATTATCCTCACACACTGCCTCCTTAAACCATAATATTATCCTTCACACTGTCTCCTTAAACCATAATATTATCCCTCACACTGCCTCCTTAAACCATAATATTATCCTTCACACTGTCTCCTTAAACCATAATATTATCCCAGTCCTCACACTGTCTCCTTAAACCATAATATTATCCTTCACACTGCCTCCATAATATTATCCTCACACTGCCTCCTTAAACCATAATATTATCCTTCACACTGTCCTCCTTAAACCATAATATTATCCTCACACTGCCTCCTTAAACCATAATATTATCCCTCACACTGCCTCCTTAAACCATAATATTATCCTTCACACTGTCTCCTTAAACCATAATATTATCCTCACACTGCCTCCTTAAAACCATAATATTATCCTTCACTGTCTCCTTAAACCATAATATTATCCCAGTCCCTCACACTGTCTCCTTAAACCATAATATTATCCCAGTCCTCACACTGCCTCCTTAAGCCATAATATTATCCTCACACTGCCTCCTTAAACCATAATATTATCCCTCACTGCCTCCTTAAACCATAATATTATCCCTCACACTGTCTCCTTAAACCATAATATTATCCCTCACACTGCCTCCTTAAACCATAATATTATCCCAGTCCTCACACTGTCTCCTTAAACCATAATATTATCCCCTCACACTGCCTCCTAATATTATCCCTCACACTGTCTCCTTAACCATAATATTATCCCAGTCCCCTCACTGTCTCCTTAAACCATAATATTATCTTCACACTGTCTCCTTAAACCATAATATTATCCCTCACACTGCCCCTTAAACCATAATATTATCCTTCACTGTCTCCTTAAACCATAATATTATCCCACACACTGCCTCCTTAAACCATAATATTATCCTTCACACTGTCTCCTTAAACCATAATATTATCCCTCACACTGCCTCCTTAAACCATAATATTATCCTTCACACTGTCTCCTTAAACCATAATATTATCCCAGTCCCTCACACTGTCTCCTTAAACCATAATATTATCCTTCACACTGCCTCCTTAAACCATAATATTATCCTCACACTGTCTCCTTAAACCATAATATTATCCTTCTACTGCCTCCTTAAACCATAATATTATCCCTCACACTGCCTCCTTAAACCATAATATTATCCCTCACACTGCTTATCCCTTAAACCATAATATTATCCTTCACACTGTCCTTAAACCATAATATTATCCTCACACTGCCTCCTTAAACCATAATATTATCCTTCCACTGTCTCCTTAAACCATAATATTATCCCTCACACTGTCTCCTTAAACCATAATATTATCCCAGTCCCTCACACTGTCTCCTTAAAACTATAATATTATCCTCACCTGCCTCCTTAAACCATAATATTATCCTCACACTGCCTCCTTAAACCATAATATTATCCCTCACACTGTCTCCCATAATATTATCCCACACTGCCTCCTTAAACCATAATATTATCCCAGTCCCTCACACTGCCTCCTTAAACCATAATATTATCCCTCACACCCTCCTTAAACCATAATATTATCCCAGTCCATCACACTGTCTCCTTAAACCATAATATTATCCCAGTCCCTCACACTGTCTCCTTAAACCATAATATTATCCCAGTCCCTCACACTGCCTCCTTAAACCATAATATTATCCCTCACACTGTCTCCTTAAACCATAATATTATCCCAGTCCCTCACACTGTCTCCTTAAACCATGTGTATCCTTCCTGCCTCCTTAAAACCATAATATTATCCCAGTCCCTCAAACTGCCTCCTTAAAACCATAATATTATCCCTCTCACTGTCTCCTTAAACCATAATATTATCCCCCAGTCCCTCACACTGTCTCCTTAAACCATAATATTATCCCTCACTGTCTCCTTAAACCATAATATTATCCCAGTCCCTCACACTGTCTCCTTAAACCATAATATTATTTACATTTACATTTAAGTCATTTAGCAGACGCTCTTATCCAGAGCGACTTACAAATTGGTGCATTCACCTTATGACATCCAGTGGAACAGCCACTTTACAATAGTGCATCTAAATCTTTTAAGGGGGGTAGAATGATTACTTTATCCTATCCCTAGGTATTCCTTAAAGAGGTGGGGTTTCAGGTGTCTCCGGAAGGTGGTGATTGACTCCGCTGTCCTGGCGTCGTGAGGGAGTTTGTTCCACCATTGGGGGACCAGAGCAGCGAACAGTTTTGACTGGGCTGAGCGGAACTGTACTTCCTCAGTGGTAGGGAGGCGAGCAGGCCAGAGGTGGATGAACGCAGTGCCCTTATCCTCACACTGCCTCCTTAAACCATAATATTATCCCAGTCCCTCACACTGCCTCCTTAAACCATAATTATTATCCCTCACACTGCCTCCCTTAAACCATAATATATTATCCCCTCACACTGGCTCCTTAAACCATAATATCCCTCACCCTGTCTCCTTAAACCATAATATTATCCTCACACTGTCTCCTTAAACCATAATATTATCCCCTCCTCACACTGCCTCCTTAAACCATAATATTATCCCTCAACTGTCTCTTAAAACGATAATATTATCCTCCTCACTGTTTCTCAAACCATAATATTATCCCCACACCCTGTCTCCTTAAACCATAATATTATCCTCACACTGGTCTTAAACTATAATATTATCCCTCACACTGCCCTCCTTAAACCATAATATTATCCTCACACTGCCTCCTTAAACCATAATATTATCCTCACCCTGTCTCCTTAAACCATAATATTATCCTCACACTGTCTCCTTAAACCATAATATTATCCTCACTGCCTCCTTAAACCATAATATTATCCTCACACTGTCTCCTTAAACCATAATTTTATCCCACCCACTGTCTCCTTAAACCATAATATTATCCCTCACACTGTATCCTTAAACTATAATAGTATCCTCACACTGTCTCCTTAAACCATAATATTATCCCTTCACACACCTCCTTAAACCATAATATTATCCCAGTCCTCACACTGTCTCCCTTAAACCATAATATTATCCTCACACTGACTCCTTAAAACCATACATATCCCAGTCCTCACACTGTCTCCTTAAACCATAATATTATCCCAGTCCTCACACTGCCTCCTTAAAACCATAATATTATCCCTCACACTGCCTCCTTAAATTACATAATATTATCCTTCACACTGTCTCCTTAAACCATAATATTATCCTCACACTGTCTCCTTAAACTATAATATTATCTCACACTGCCTTCTTAAACTATGGCTATTATCCCAGTCCTCACACTGCCTCCTTAAACCATAATATTATCCTTCACACTGTCTCCTTAAACCATAATATTATCCCTCACACTGTCTCCTTAAACCATAATATTATCCTTCACACTGTCTCCTTAAACCATAATATTATCCTTCACACTGTCTCCTTAAACCATAATATTATCCCAGTCCCTCACACTGTCTCCTTAAACCATAATATTATCCCTCACACTGTCTCCTTAAACCATAATATTATCCCTCACACTGTCTCCTTAAACCATAACATTATCCCAGTCCCTCACACTGTCTCCTTAAACCATAATATTATCCCAGTCCTTCACACTGTCTCCTTAAACCATAATATTATCCCTCACACTGCCTCCTTAAACCATAATATTATCCTTCACATTGTCTCCTTAAACCATAATATTATCCTTCACACTGTCTCCTTAAACCATAATATTATCCTTCACACTGTCTCCTTAAACCATAATATTATCCTTCACACTGCCTCCTTAAACCATAATATTATCCCTCACACTGCCTCCTTAAACCATAATATTATCCTTCACACTGTCTCCTTAAACCATGGAGGTTGTACCTACTTGCCATCCACCTCCTTGGCCTTGGCGTACTGCAGGTGGATCTTAGGAGAGGAGACCTGGGGAAGTAACTCTCCTACTTTAGACCTGAGAGAGAGAGACAGAGAGAGAGAGACAGAGAGACAGACAGAGAGACAGAGAGAGAGAGACAGAGAGACACAGAGAGAGAGACACAGAGAGACAGAGATACACAGAGAGAGAGACACAGAGAGACAGAGAGAGACAGAGAGAGACAGAGAGAGACAGAGACGTTGGCTGAAAATATTAGAGCATGTGTGTGTGTGTGTGTGTGTGTGCGTGTGTGTGTGTGTATATGTGTGTGTGTGTTTTGTGTGTGTGTGTGTGTGTTTGTGTGTGTGTATCTGTGTGTGTCTCACCAGTTCTTGCAGCGTATGTAGACTGAGGCAGCCTTGTCATAGTACTGCCCCTTCTCATACAGCTGGGCTGCTTCAGAGAACTGCTGTAGAAAC
>NW_025751826.1:0-14165 GCF_021184085.1 Oncorhynchus gorbuscha | reverse complement strand
AGAGACAGAGAGACAGAGAGAGAGAGAGACAGAGAGAGAGAGAGAGAGTGGGAAGTTCTACAGACATTTATGACCTCCGGTAACTATGGTAACAGAGCAGTATTAGTATGGCGTGTCATATGGGTGACAACTTGTATGTAAACACAGTAGTAGGAAAAATCAACGTGGTTTTCAAATCATTCTTCCTGCCTATTCAGTGACTATCACATTATGGCATTATAGACAGTTATTGGATTAGTTCAAATTACAAATTGACATTTTTTATTAAATAAATAAAAATAAAAAATCATAGCTGGCAAGAGAAGTGGAAACATGAGCCGTTGGCGGTCTGATGTGACCAACTTGACGCTAAACGCTATTTAAAATTTAAACGCTATTTTAATTTAAACGCTATTTAAAATTATTTTTAAATAGATAAGAGCAATACAATTTATGTTTATTTTTATTTTTAAAACTAGGACTTCTAAGGAAATTAATTTTACACAGCAGTGTAAGGTCTAGTTATTAAAAGCTATTAGGTTGTTAGGAAACATCAGAACTGAAAGTGTATAATCCTGCGGGTTACTCGGATTGGGAAGTAAAATCTAAGATGCAGAGCCCTCTGGGAAGAGTCGCTCCGTCCTGTAGTCGCAGTTACACTGGAAGTGTTTGACACGGTGCTCATGCCTCTCCATTTCCTCTCTCACTTCTCCACATCTGTTGAACTGCAGTAACCCTTTCAGAATCCTCAGCTTCCTTTAAAAATAATTCTATACAGACCTCTCTTATTGGTCCAGCCCACAACACACCACCAGTTTCAGCCAATCAGAGCTATCCTACCATCCCAAACACTATGAAGAGACTGGAGTGCCACCCCCCCCCCTTCCTCCCTCCCGGTCGCTCTTCCTCCCAGCCCCTAGGCACCAATTAAGCATGTCACCTCAAAGATGCATGTTTGTTCTGAACCAAAGACTCGTTTAACTAAAGTAGCCACTCCTCTACCCTCAAACCTATCCTTTTTCTCCTCTCAGTCAAAGTATGAGGGGCAGATTCTCTCAACACCTTAGGGCAAAACACATCTTGACTAACTGAACGTGAATCTTAACCATCCATTCTTCCTCTCGCTCCTCTCAGAATACTTTAGACGTCAGAAACAGATTATCAAGCTGCAGCCTGCTAAATTCCATTGCATCGTTTGCCGTCTGGACACACCTACTCAATCAAAGGCTTTAAAAAAAAAAAAACTATTTTCTACATTGTAGAATAATAGTGAAGACATTGAAACTATGAAATAGCTGTGAGACAAGAGTTGGTGAATGTTTCACAAAGCAGCAAACAAGTGCTCAGCATCTTGTGGTATCTCCTTCAGGACTGTTGGAAAAGCATTCCAGGTGAAGCTGGTTGAGAGAATGCAAAGAGTGTGCAAAGCTGTCACCAAGGCAGCAAGCATCTGGGTAGTTATTTAAAGAATCTGAAATATATTTGGATTTGTGTAACACCTTTTTTTCCGGTTACTACATCATTTCATTATGTCACTATTCTACAATGTAGAAAATAGTCAAACACAGAAAGAAACCCTGGAATGAATAGATGGCAAACGTTTGACTGGTCGGTCTGACTGAGGCAATAGATGGCAAACGTTTGACTGGTAATGTCGGTCTGACTGAGGCAATAGATGGCAAACGTTTGACTGGTAATGTCGGTCTGACTGAGGCAATAGATGGCAAATGTTTGCCTGGTAATGTCGGTCTGACTGAGGCAATAGATGGCAAACGTTTGACTGGTCGGTCTGACTGAGGCAATAGATGGCAAACGTTTGACTGGTCGGTCTGACTGAGGCAATAGATGGCAAACGTTTGACTGGTAATGTCGGTCTGACTGAGGCAATAGATGGCAAACGTTTGACTGGTAATGTCGGTCTGACTGAGGCAATAGATGGCAAACGTTTGACTGGTCGGTCTGACTGAGGCAATAGATGGCAAACGTTTGACTGGTCGGTCTGACTGAGGCAATAGATGGCAAACGTTTGACTGGTAATGTCGGTCTGACTGAGGCAATAGATGGCAAACGTTTGACTGGTAATGTCGGTCTGACTGAGGCAATAGGTGGCAAACGTTTGACTGGTCGGTCTGACTGAGGCAATAGATGGCAAACGTTTGACTGGTCGGTCTGACTGAGGCAATAGATGGCAAACGTTTGACTGGTCGGTCTGACTGAGGCAATAGATGGCAAACGTTTGACTGGTCGGTCTGACTGAGGCAATAGATGGCAAACGTTTGACTGGTCGGTCTGACTGAGGCAATAGATGGCAAACGTTTGACTGGTCGGTCTGACTGAGGCAATAGATGGCAAACGTTTGACTGGTCGGTCTGACTGAGGCAATAGATGGCAAACGTTTGACTGGTCGGTCTGACTGAGGCAATAGATGGCAAACGTTTGACTGGTCGGTCTGACTGAGGCAATAGATGGCAAACGTTTGACTGGTCGGTCTGACTGAGGCAATAGATGGCAAACGTTTGACTGGTCGGTCTGACTGAGGCAATAGATGGCAAACGTTTGACTGGTCGGTTTGACTGAGGCAATAGATGGCAAACGTTTGACTGGTCGGTCTGACTGAGGCAATAGATGGCAAACGTTTGACTGGTAATGTCGGTCTGACTGAGGCAATAGATGGCAAATGTTTGACTGGTAATGTCGGTCTGACTGAGGCAATAGATGGCAAACGTTTGACTGGTCGGTCTGACTGAGGCAATAGATGGCAAACGTTTGACTGGTCGGTCTGACTGAGGCAATAGATGGCAAACGTTTGACTGGTCGGTCTGACTGAGGCAATAGATGGCAAACGTTTGACTGGTCGGTCTGACTGAGGCAATAGATGGCAAACGTTTGACTGGTCGGTCTGACTGAGGCAATAGATGGCAAACGTTTGACTGGTCGGTCTGACTGAGGCAATAGATGGCAAACGTTTGACTGGTCGGTCTGACTGAGGCAATAGATGGCAAACGTTTGACTGGTAATGTCGGTCTGACTGAGGCAATAGATGGCAAATGTTTGACTGGTAATGTCGGTCTGACTGAGGCAATAGATGGCAAACGTTTGACTGGTCGGTCTGACTGAGGCAATAGATGGCAAACGTTTGACTGGTCGGTCTGACTGAGGCAATAGATGGCAAACGTTTGACTGGTCGGTCTGACTGAGGCAATAGATGGCAAACGTTTGACTGGTCGGTCTGACTGAGGCAATAGATGGCAAACGTTTGACTGGTCGGTCTGACTGAGGCAATAGATGGCAAACGTTTGACTGGTCGGTCTGACTGAGGCAATAGATGGCAAACGTTTGACTGGTCGGTCTGACTGAGGCAATAGATGGCAAACGTTTGACTGGTCGGTCTGACTGAGGCAATAGATGGCAAACGTTTGACTGGTCGGTTTGACTGAGGCAATAGATGGCAAACGTTTGACTGGTCGGTCTGACTGAGGCAATAGATGGCAAACGTTTGACTGGTCGGTCTGACTGAGGCAATAGATGGCAAACGTTTGACTGGTCGGTCTGACTGAGGCAATAGATGGCAAATGTTTGACTGGTAATGTCGGTCTGACTGAGGCAATAGATGGCAAACGTTTGACTGGTCGGTCTGACTGAGGCAATAGATGGCAAACGTTTGACTGGTCGGTCTGACTGAGGCAATAGATGGCAAACGTTTGACTGGTCGGTCTGACTGAGGCAATAGATGGCAAGCGTTTGACTGGTCGGTCTGACTGAGGCAATAGATGGCAAACGTTTGACTGGTCGGTCTGACTGAGGCAATAGATGGCGTTTGACGTTCTGACTGGTCGGTCTGACTGAGGCAATAGATGGCAAACGTTTGACTGGTCGGTCTGACTGAGGCAATAGATGGCAAACGTTTGACTGGTCGGTCTGACTGAGGCAATAGATGGCAAACGTTTGACTGGTCGGTCTGACTGAGGCAATAGATGGCAAGCGTTTGACTGGTCGGTCTGACTGAGGCAATAGATGGCAAACGTTTGACTGGTCGGTCTGACTGAGGCAATAGATGGCAAACGTTTGACTGGTCGGTCTGACTGAGGCAATAGATGGCAAACGTTTGACTGGTCGGTCTGACTGAGGCAATAGATGGCAAAAACGTTTGACTGGTCGGTCTGACTGAGGCAATAGATGGCAAACGTTTGACTGGTCGGTCTGACTGAGGCAATAGATGGCAAACGTTTGACTGGTCGGTCTGACTGAGGCAATAGATGGCAAACGTTTGACTGGTAATGTCGGTCTGACTGAGGCAATAGATGGCAAATGTTTGACTGGTCGGTCTGACTGAGGCAATAGATGGCAAACGTTTGACTGGTAATGTCGGTCTGACTGAGGCAATAGATGGCAAACGTTTGACTGGTAATGTCGGTCTGACTGAGGCAATAGATGGCAAACGTTTGACTGGTCGGTCTGACTGAGTCAATAGATGGCAAACGTTTGACTGGTCGGTCTGACTGAGGCAATAGATGGCAAACGTTTGACTGGTAATGTCGGTCTGACTGAGGCAATAGATGGCAAACGTTTGACTGGTAATGTCGGTCTGACTGAGGCAATAGATGGCAAACGTTTGACTGGTCGGTCTGACTGAGGCAATAGATGGCAAACGTTTGACTGGTAATGTCGGTCTGACTGAGGCAATAGGTGGCAAACGTTTGACTGGTAATGTCGGTCTGACTGAGGCAATAGGTGGCAAACGTTTGACTGGTAATGTCGGTCTGACTGAGGCAATAGGTGGCAAACGTTTGACTGGTAATGTCGGTCTGACTGAGGCAATAGATGGGCTTCTTCAACCCTTTCTCCACACATTGAGCCAAACACACAAAACCAATCTTATCTCAGTCTGACATTTCCACTTCTGATTTGTTGACAGAAAAATCACTTCTTCGTTTTGACAATTATTTTAGGCGAGATACAGGTCAGATAGACTATCTGATACAGGTCAGTATCTATGTCAATAGACTAGTGCTTTGTCCGAATAGCCCATTGATAACCACTCTAGACATTACCAAACACACGTCATCATTACAGACCTAGCGACCACAGACAAAGACTGGAAAGGAAAACACAGACGTCGGTTAAAAAAACAACATTTTCATGAACTACTTCGCTATGACAAATGGAAGAACAGTTTACATTTGCAGGCGGACAGGGAACCCCCCCCTATCCCCCGGCCCCCACCCCCGCCCCCAGGGGCCAGGGAAATCCCCATCCCATCCCCCGCCCCCCCGCCCCCGCCCCCCAGGGGCCAGGGAAATCCTGGCCTGCATTGCTTGCTGTTTGGGGTTTTAGGCTGGGTTTCTGTACAGCACTTTGTGACATCAGCTGATGAAAATAAGGGCTATATAAATACTACATTTGATTGTTCAAAATTTTATTGAGACAAACACGGGGAGACATTCCTACAGTGTACTTGGTTCCATGAGGACATTACCAGACTGACACACCTTTAACCACACGGGGTTAAATATAAAGTTGACAAATGAAATGAAGTACTCCTGTCCCCTGCCCTCTCGGTGTACATGCGTGTTTATGAGGGGGGACTCGGATACTAACAGGCGGGACGCCATGGTGCCAGGTAGGATGGGCTGATTAAGGACTAAGGACACCCGGTCGGGGAGGGGGGGGGGGTGAATCATTTCATATGATTCAACAAGGCAGAAGTGGAGGTGAATTGATTTGTATGCACAAAAATATACACACGTCTATAAGCCTACCAGCCTACATATGAATGAAATAATTAATGATAGACGGCCAAGGTATCAACTAACAGTTAGTTGAACTAACATATATATTTTTTGTTTTTAACTGAAGGTAAATTCCAAGAGATGGACACTCGCTAATAAAAACATTTTTTTTTTTAACTTGCTGGCGAGACATTTATGATGACTGTAAAGTAGGTGACCTAGGAGTTCTAGGTAACCTAGCAACAAGGAGTCCGATTCACCAAGTCAGGGACCCTCTCTGGAAAACTGCAAGTCAAGCAGGAAACGTCTATTCTCTTTATTATTAACAAGCTAAGACTCAAAAGAAAGGCCTGATTATTTTCATGTTTTTTTAAATATTTTTGGGGGCCCTGCAGGTAATTCGTGGCTTATGTTTTAGAGAATGTTTGATTGAAGAAATCTATACGACTTATTACGGAAAGCAGCAATACAATCTTCAGTGGGGGTGGTATGAGGGTGGTATGGGGGTGGTATGGGGGTCGTATGAGGGTGGTATGGGGGTGGTATGAGGGTGGTATGGGGGTGGTATGAGGTGGTATGGGGGTGGTATGGGGTGGTATGGGGGTGGTATGGGGGTGGTATGGGGGTGGTATGAGGGTGGTATGAGTGTCGTATGAGGGTGGTATGGGGGTGGTATGAGGGTGGTATGGGGGTGGTATGGGGGTGGTATGGGGGTCGTATGAGGGTGGTATGGGGGTGGTATGAGGTGGTATGAGGGTGGTATGAGGGTGAGTGGAATAGAACTGCATCAGCATGAACTGCAGTAACCCGTTCAGAGACACAGATTAAATTTCAATGACAATGTATGCAGCCGAGGCCGCTGCCTCATTCCTGATCAGTCTAATGGGGTAATGTCTTTAATATATATATATATATTAACCTTTATTTAACTAGGTAAGTCAGTTAAGAAGATATTTGTTTTACAATGACGGTCTAGGAACAGTGGGTTAACTGGTCTAGGAACAGTGGGTCAACTGGTCTAGGAACAGTGGGTCAACTGGTCTAGGAACAGTGGGTCAACTGGTCTAGGAACAGTGGGTTAACTGGTCTATGAACAGTGGGTTAACTGGTCTAGGAACAGTGGGATAACTAGTCTAGGAACAGTGGGTCAACTAGTCTAGGAACAGTGGGTTAACTGGTCTAGGAACAGTGGGTTAACTGGTCTAGGAACAGTGGGTTAACTGGTCTAGGAACAGTGGGTTAATTGGTCTAGGAACAGTGGGTCAACTGCCTTGTTCAGGGGCAGAACGACAGATTTTCACCTTGTCAACTCGGGAGTCTACCTTTCGGTTTCTGGGCCAATGCTCAAACCACTCGGCTTCCTGCCAAACATTATTTTGGGCCTTACTGCTATTAGCCCATACAAACACATTGATTAACAGATTAACTACATGGAACAAATGATAGTCCCCCCAAAAAAGAATAATCTAAAATCAGTTTGTCCTATATCTAAGAGATAAACCTGTGTAGCTCAGTTGGTAGAGCATGGCGCTTGTAACGCCAGGGTAGTGGGTTCGATCCCCGGGACCACCCATACGTAGAATGTATGCACACATGACTGTAAGTCGCTTTGGATAAAAGCGTCTGCTAAATGGCATATATTATTATATATTATAAAAGACCAGGAAATTGTTTTTTTTTTGTGGGGGGGGGGTTACATGCATTTAACCTCTTATGTTTGGCACTCTACAGTCTCCATATTCAGTACATTTGGAAAGTACTCAGAAGCCTCAACTTTATCCACGTTGTTACGTTACAGCCTATTACAGCCTATTCAATTGTTAGGTTACTTTCCCCCTCAATCTTCACCCCATAATGACAAAGCAAAAAAAATGTTTTTTTTAGACATTAACATGTGAACTGAAATGTCAGATTTATATAAGTATTCAGACCCTTTACTTTTTTTGAAGCACCTTCAGCAGCGATTACAGCGTCGGGTCTTCTTGGGTACGACGCTACAAGCTTGGTACAACCTGTATTTGGGGAGTTTCTCCCATTCTTCTCTGTAGATCTTCTCAAGCTCTGTCAGGTTGGATGGGGAGCTTCGCTGCACAGCTATTTTCAAGTCTCTGAAGAGATGTTCGATCGGGTTCAAGTCTGGGCTCTGGCTGGGCCACTCAATGACATTCAGAGAGTTGTCCTGAAGCCAAGACAACGCAGGAATGGCTATGTGCTTTTATTTTTATTTTTTATTTTACCTTTATTTAACCAGGCAAGTCAGTTAAGAACATATTCTTATTTTCAATGACGGCCTGGGAACAGTGGGTTAACTGCCTGTTCAGGGGCAGAACGACAGATTTGTACCTTGTCAGCTCGGGGGTTTGAACTCGCAACCTTCCGGTTACTAGTCCAACACTCTAACCACTAGGCTACGCTGCCGCTTAGGGTCATTGTCCTGTTGGAAGGTGAACCTTCACCCCAGTCTGAGGTCCTGAGCAGGTTTTCATCAAGGATCTCTGTACTTTTCTCCAATCTTCTTTGCCTCGATCCTGACTAGTCTCCCAGTCCCTTTACAGAGGAGCTCTGTCAGAGTGACCATCGGGTTCTTGGTCACCTCCCTGTGGGACCTTATATAGAAAGGTGTGTGCCTTTCCAAATCATGTCCAATCAGTTTAATTTACCACAGGTGAACTCCAATCAAGTTGTAGAACATCTCAAGGATGATCAATGGAAACAGGATGCAACAGAGCTCAATTTGAGACTCACAGCAAACGGTCTGAATACTTATGTAAATAAGGTGTTTTATATTTTTAATACATTTGCAAAAACTTATACAAAACTGTTTTTTTGCTTTGTCATGTGTAGATTGCTGAGAAAAAAAAATATATTTTATTTATTTCAGAATAAGGCTGTAACGTAACAAAATGTGGAAAAAGTCAAGGGGTCTGAATACTTTCTGAATGTGCTGTGACCTTCCTGTAATATTTTCAACCTTCAGATGAGGTCTGGGGCAAAACAACCGACACGTACAGGTTCATGATATCCTCACCTTTCCACAGAGGGGTCATATTACTGTGTAGCCCAAACTGTTGGGCTACTACAGACAGGAGTTGGCAGATCGGCTGTACCGACATCAGACGAAATCCACAACACTTGTGGGGATCGTAGAGCAACACGGAGAACACCGTTCACTGTTCGTGAGAGTTATCTTTCCATAGAGGGGGGGGGGGGGTTCATAATAGTTTTGAAGGCCAAACCGTTTGGACGATAGTGCAACAAGATTGATTTTGGTCCGACTAAACACCGGTCTAGCACCGTCACCTTTACACCGTAGATGTAGAAGTGTGACATCGGAGGATGTGCTGGATCAACAGATCCCTCTTAAAACCAACTGACAATTGTTATTATTATGCTAATTAGATTTCCGAGAAGCCACGGACTTCCGACTCTATGGGGGTTGTCTATGACTGGGGGACTAATGGGGAAATGTTTAACACAGAGACATTCACGCAAGTGAATATTGCACACAACAACAGATCCCTCTTAAAACCAACTGACAATTGTTATTATTATGCTAATTAGATTTCCGAGAAGCCACGGACTTCCGACTCTATGGGGGTTGTCTATGACTGGGGGACTAATGGGGAAATGTTTAACACAGAGACATTCACGCAAGTGAATATTGCTAAACTATTTTGCTAAAGGACAGACAGTGAACCTTCCGGATGCCACCAAGTACAGCTTTGCCCTTTAACACAGACACCAAAAATGTCATGTCACATCCTAACAGGAAAATAACAGAAAGGGGGATTGTAGAATATTTGAAATATATTTATGTATATTTATATGTATTTTCCGATGCTAATTCAAGGCTGCATTTAGTTAACGCAACAGAAGAGAAGGAAACCAACTACCCCTGGATCTCCTGTTCCTTATCCATCTCCAGACTGTGTTCAACCACCTCTGAATCCCCCGTTTCTTATCCATCCCCAGACATCCCCTGAATCTCCCGTTCCTTGTTTTTATCTTCGGGACCATTGTTCTGATGATTTTCAGATAAGCAGTCGAAAAGGACGAGAGAAATACCAGTTTTGTAAACAGCTCTATCCACCTACAATTTGATTGACAGATATGAGAACCAGTAAAGTGTCCGTACCATGGCAACATGCGTCCGAAGCGTGTCCAGGGAGAGCGGGAGACCAGGAAGCCTATGGTGGGATCCGTTATAGCGTCCCAGGCCCTCCCCACAAACAGGATGATCGACGCATAGAACGGGTCCAACTAGAGAGGAGAGAGAGAGAGAGAGAGAACAGAGAGAGGAGAGAGGAACAGAGAGAGAGAGAGAGAGAGAGAAGAAAGGAGAGAGGAAGAGAAACAGAGAGAGAAACAGAGAGAGGAGAGAGAGAGGAACAGAGAGAGAAACAGAGAGAGGAGAGAGAGAGGAACAGAGAAAGGAGAGGAAGAGAAACAGAGAGAGAAACAGAGAGAGGAGAGAGGAAGAGAAACAGAGAGAGAGAGAGAGAAAGAGAGAGAGAGAATAAGAGAGAGAGAAACAGAGAGAGAGGAAGAGAAACAGAGAGAGAGAGAGAGAGAGAGAGAGAGAGATGCGAGAGAGAGAGAGATGAGAGATAGAGAGAGATGAGAGATAAGAGAGAAAGAGAAACAGAGAGAGAGAGAGAGAGAGAGAGGAAGAGAAACAGAGGGAGAGAGAGAGAAAGAGAGAGAGAGAGAGGAACAGAGAGAGAAACAGAGAGAGGAGAGAGGAAGAGAAACAGAGAGAGAGAAGAGAGAGAGAGAATAAGAGAGAGAGAATAAGAGAGAGAGGAAGAGAAACAGAGAGAGAGAGAGAGAGAGATGCGAGAGAGAGAGAGATGAGAGATGAGAGAGAGAGAGAAAGAGAAACAGAGAGAGAGAGAGAAAAGAGAAAGAGAAACAGAGAGAGAGAGAGAGAGAGAGAGAAAGAGAAACAGAGAGAGAGAGAGAGAGAGAAAGAGAAACAGAAAGAGAGAGAGAGAGAGATGAAAGAGAGAGAAACAGAGAGAGAGAGAGAGAGAGAGAGAGAGTACAAGAGAGAGGAGAGAGAGAGAAAGAGAGAAGAGAGAGAGAAAGATAGACGAGAGAGAGATAGAGAGAGAGAGAGTAAGAGAGAGAGAGAGAGAGAGAGAGAGAGAGAGAGAGAGAGAGAGAGAGAGAGAGAGAGAGAGAGAGAGAGAGAGACAGGGAGAAGGGTTAGAGTTATGGATGGGTGGATGTATGAAAATGAAGAAAAACAGCTTGAATATTCCCCATCTAGTGCACTACTCCGGACCAGAGTCCTATGGTTCTCCCTTTGGGCCCTGGTCAAAAGTAGTGCACTATGGGCCCTGGTCTAAAGTCGTGCACTATGGGCCCTGGTCTAAAGTAGCGCACTATGGGCCCTGGTCTAAAGTAGTGCACCAGAAAAGGGAATAAGGTGGCATTTGGAGACGCAGATCCTCTTCAGTCAGTCAGAGTCGATGTCATTGTTGGCAAGCGGCCCTGGTTAGCGGTCACAGGTTAGCGGCCCTGGCTAGCGGTGACAGGTTAGCAGCCCTGGCTAGCGGTCACAGGTTAGCGGCACTGGTTAGCGGTCACAGGTTAGCGGCACTGGTTAGCGGTCACAGGTTAGCGGCACTGGTTAGCGGTCACAGGTTAGCGGCCCTGGCTAGCGGTCACAGGTTAGCGGCCTGGCTAGCGGTCACAGGTTAGCGGCCCTGGCTAGCGGTCACAGGTTAGCGGCCCTGGCTAGCGGTGACAGGTTAGCGGTCTACAGGTTAGCGGCCCTGGTTAGCGGTGACAGGTTAGCGGTCACAGGTTAGCGGCCCTGGCTAGCGGTGACAGGTTAGCGGCCCTGGCTAGCGGTGACAGGTTAGCGGCCCTGGCTAGCGGTCACAGGTTAGCGGCCCTGGCTAGCGGTGACAGGTTAGCGGCCCTGGCTAGCGGTGACAGGTTAGCGGCCCTGGTTAGCGGTGACAGGTTAGCGGCCCTGGCTAGCGGTGACAGGTTAGCGGCCCTGGCTAGCGGTGACAGGTTAGCGGCCCTGGCTAGCGGTGACAGGTTAGCGGCCCTGGTTAGCGGTGACAGGTTAGCGGCCCTGGCTAGCGGTGACAGGTTAGCGGTGACAGGTTAGCGGCCCTGGCTAGCGGTCACAGGTTAGCGGTCCTGGCTAGCAGTCACAGTTTAACAGCCCTGGCTAGCGGAGACAGGTTAGCGGCCCTGGCTAGCGGTGACAGGTTAGCGGGTCACAGGTTAGCGGCCCTGGTTAGCGGCCCTGGTTAGCGGTCACAGGTTAGCGGCCCTGGCTAGCGGTGACAGGTTAGCGGCCCTGGCTAGCGGTGACAGGTTAGCGGCCCTGGCTAGCGGTCACAGGTTAGCGGCCCTGGCTAGCGGTGACAGGTTAGCGGCCCTGGTTAGCGGTGACAGGTTAGCGGCCCTGGCTAGCGGTGACAGGTTAGCGGCCCTGGCTAGCGGTCACAGGTTAGCGGCCCTGGCTAGCGGTGACAGGTTAGCGGCCCTGGTTAGCGGTGACAGGTTAGCGGCCCTGGCTAGCGGTGACAGGTTAGCGGCCCTGGCTAGCGGTGACAGGTTAGCGGCCCTGGCTAGCGGTGACAGGTTAGCGGCCCTGGTTAGCGGTGACAGGTTAGCGGCCCTGGCTAGCGGTGACAGGTTAGCGGTGACAGGTTAGCGGCCCTGGCTAGCGGTCACAGGTTAGCGGTCCTGGCTAGCAGTCACAGTTTAACAGCCCTGGCTAGCGGAGACAGGTTAGCGGCCCTGGCTAGCGGTGACAGGTTAGCGGCCCTGGCTAGCGGTCACAGGTTAGCGGCCCTGGCTAGCGGTCACAGGTTAGCGGCCCTGGTTAGCGGTCACAGGTTAGCGGCCCTGGCTAGCGGTCACAGGTTAGCGGCCATGGCTAGCAGTCACAGGTTAGCGGCCCTGGCTAGCGGTCACAGGTTGCCGCCCTGGCTAGCGGTGACAGGTTAGCGTCCCTGGCTAGCGGTCACAGGTCAGCGGCCCTGGCTAGCGATGACAGGTTAGCGGCCCTGGCTAGCGGTGACAGGTTAGCGTCCCTGGCTAGCGGTCATAGGTCAGCGGCCCTGGCTAGCGATGACAGGTTAGCGGCCCTGGCTAGCGGTCACAGGTTAGCGGCCCTGGCTAGCGGTCACAGGTTAGCCGCCCTGGCTAGCGGTGACAGGTTAGCGTCCCTGGCTAGCGGTCACAGGTCAGCGGCCCTGGCTAGCGATGACAGGTTAGCGGCCCTGGCTAGCGGTGACAGGTTAGCGTCCCTGGCTAGCGGTCATAGGTCAGCGGCCCTGGCTAGCGATGACAGGTTAGCGGCCCTGGCTAGCGGTCACAGGCTAGCGGTAACAGGCTAGCGATTCACAGGTTAGCGTTTCATTATGAATGTTGTTCTGTTGGCAGCTCTGCAGTGGCCACTAGTTGGCACAGCCACAAACCTTTAAAAAAAACACACAGCTAAACGCCTAACCTAAAATTAAGACCAAAAAACATGGCCTATTTTGAATTTGCAGCTGGCATATCTAAAAAGGAGAAGAAGAAAAGACTTAGTTCCAAGACAAAAGATTCCTGACAAACGTCAATCTGCCAAGCGACCACACCGTCCTGGGAGGGAGGGGGAGGGAGGGAGGGAGGACAGAGGGGAGGAGCGAGGGGCGGAGGGGAAGGACAGAGGAGGGAGGGAGGGAGCGAGGGGAGGGAGCGAGGGGAGGGAGAGGAGGGGATGTCTGAAGTGCCATAGATGTCACCCTTCATACTGCAGGTCAAGCTAGAAGGACATGCAGCATACATCTTTTGCCAAGTAGGTTTCAGATCTGTGAGTTATTGAGGGGTGGTGGACGAAGGGTCAATGGGTTTTTTGTATGACGTGCGAACCCATAAAACGTCCCGTAGCCTTCACGTACGGAGCTTGTTGACCAATCAAAGCAGCCAAAAAGGTTCAATGTGGTAGCAAATGGAAGGAGAGTTCACTAAAGCAATGACAGGTGGAATAACAAAAGAATAATTTTAAATCACAGAATTTAACATTTAGCGAAATGAGAAGGAGTACGCTACAACAAACACTCAACAGGTGGACAGTTGTTTTATCTGAATGAGGTTCAGCAAGTTGCCTCATTTAGCTTCGCTTCGCTAGGCTTCTCTAGGCTTCTCTAGGCTTCTCTGGCTTCTCTGTCTTCTCTAGGCTTCTCTAGGCTTCTCTAGGCTTCTCTAGGCTTCTCTAGGCTTCTCTAGGCTTCTCTGGCTTCTCTGGCTTCTCTAGCTTCTCTAGCTTCTCTAGGCTTCTCTAGCTTCTCTAGGCTTCTCTGGCTTCTCTAGCTTCTCTGGCTTCTCTGGCTTCTCTAGGCTTCTCTGGCTTCTCTGGCTTCTCTAGGCTTCTCTAGCTTCTCTAGCTTCTCTAGCTTCTCTGGCTTCTCTAGGCTTCTCTAGCTTCTCTAGCTTCTCTAG
>NW_025751825.1:12500-14166 GCF_021184085.1 Oncorhynchus gorbuscha | reverse complement strand
GGAGACAGCACAGTGTTTAGGATCAGGGAATGGGGGAGGAGACAGCACAGTGTTTAGGATCAGGAGAATGTGGGAGGAGACAGCACAGTGTTTAGGATCAGAGAATGTGGGGGGCAGCACAGTGTTTAGATCAGGAGAATGTGGGGGGCAGCACAGTGTTTAGGATCAGGAGAATGGGGGGACAGCACAGTGTTTAGGATCAGAAGAATGGGGAGACAGCACAGTGTTTAGGATCAGGAGAATGGGGGAGACAGCAGTGTTTACAGGAGAATGTGGGGGGACAGCAGTGTTTAGGATCAGGAGAATGTGGGGGGAGACAAAGGAGATCAGAGAATGTGGGGGGCAGCACAGTGTTTAGGATCAGGGAATGGGAGGAGACAGCACAGTGTTTAGGATCAGGAGAATGTGGAGGGAGACAGCACAGTGTTTAGGATCAGGAGAATCAGGAGGCAATGTTTAGGATCAGGAATGGGGGACAGACAGCACAGTGTTTAGGATCAGGAGAATGTGGGGAGGAGACAGCACAGTGTTTAGGATCAGGAGAATGTGGGGAGGAGACAGCACAGTGTTTAGGATCAGAGAATGTGGGGGGAGACAGTGTTTAGGATCAGGAGAATGTGGGGAGGAGACAGCAGTGTTTAGGATCAGGAGAATGTGGGGGGAGACAGCACAGTGTTTAGGATCAGGAGAATGTGGGGGGGGACAGCACAGTGTTTAGGATCAGGAGAATGTGGGGAGGGGAGACAGCACAGTTTTTTAGGATCAGGAGAATGTGGGGAGGAGACAGCCCAGTGTTTAGGATCAGGACAGTGGGGGGAGACAGCACAGTGTTTAGGATCAGGAGAATGTGGGGGAGAGACAGCACAGTGTTTAGGATCAGGACAGTGGGGGAGACAGCACAGTGTTTAGATCAGAGAATGTGGGGGAGACAGCACAGTGTTTAAGATCAGGAGAATGTGGGGGGCAGCACAGTGTTTAGGATCAGGAGAATGTGGGGGGACAGCACAGTGTTTAGGATCAGAGAATGTGGGGAGGAGACAGCACAGTGTTTAGGATCAGGAGAATGTAGGGGAGGAGACAGCACAGTGTTTAGGATCAGGAGAATGTGAGGGGGAGACAGCACAGTGTTTAGGATCAGGAGAATATGGGGGAGACAGCACAGTGTTTAGGATCAGGAGAATGTGGGGGGACAGCACAGTGTTTAGGATCAGGATAATGTGGGGAGGAGACAGCACAGTGTTTAGGATCAGGAGAATGTGGGGAGAGACAGCACAGTGTTTAGGATCAGGACAGTGGGGGGACAGCACAGTGTTTAGGATCAGGGAGAATGTGGGGGGGGACAGCACAGTGTTTAGGATCAGGATAATGTGGGGGGGACAGCACAGTGTTTACGATCAGGAGAATGTGGGGGGAGACAGCACAGTGTTTAGGATCAGGAGAATGTGGGGGAGACAGCACAGTGTTTAGGATCAGGACAGTGGGGGGGAGACAGCACAGTGTTTAGGATCAGGATAATGTGGGGAGGAGACAGCACAGTGTTTAGGATCAGGACATTGGGGGGGGGTGTGTGAGACAGCACAGTGTTTAGGATCAGGAGAATGTGGGAAGGGGGAGACAGCACAGTGTTTAGGATCCGGAAAATGTGGGAGGGGGAGACAGCACAGTG
>NW_025751825.1:0-7500 GCF_021184085.1 Oncorhynchus gorbuscha | reverse complement strand
AGATGTAGTATTCTGTTCATAGTGTTCAGTATTCAGCTGTAGTATTCTGTATTGTTTAGTGTTCAGTATTCCAGTTGTAGTATTCTGTTCATAGTGTTCAGTATTCCAGCTGTAGTATTCTGTTCATAGTGTTTAGTGTTCAGTATTCCAGTTGTAGTATTCTGTTCATAGTGTTTAGTGTTCAGTATTCCAGCTGTAGTACTCTGTTCATAGTGTTTAGTGTTCAGTATTCTAGATGTAGTATTCTGTCATAGTGTTTAGTGTTCAGTATTCCAGTTGTAGTATTCTGTTCTAGTGTTTAGTGTTCAGTATTCCAGCTGTAGTATTTATTCTGTTCATAGTGTTTAGTGTTCAGTATTCTAGATGTAGTATTCTGTTCATAGTGTTTAGTGTTCAGTATTCCAGCTGTAGTATTCTGTTCATAGTGTTTGAGTGTTCAGTATTCCAGATGTAGTATTCTGTTCATAGTGTTTAGTGTTCAGTATTCCAGCTGTAGTATTCTGTTCATAGTGTTTAGTGTTCAGTATTCCAGATGTAGTATTCTGTTCATAGTGTTTAGTGTTCAGTATTCCAGTTGTAGTATTCTGTTCATAGTGTTTAGTGTTCAGTATTCCAGTTGTAGTATTCTGTTCATAGTGTTTAGTCCAGTATTCCAGTTGTAGTATTCTGTTCATAGTGTTCAGTATTCCAGCTGTAGTATTCTGTTCATAGTGTTCAGTATTCCAGCTGTAGTATTCTGTTCATAGTGTTTAGTGTTCAGTATTCCAGCTGTAGTATTCTGTTCATAGTGTTTAGTGTTCAGTATTCCAGTTGTAGTATTCTGTTCATAGTGTTTTAGTGTTCTGTATTCCAGCTGTAGTATTCTGTTCATAGTGTTCAGTATTCCAGCTGTAGTATTCTGTTCATAGTGTTCAGTATTCCAGCTGTAGTATTCTGTTCATAGTGTTTAGTGTTCAGTATTCCAGCTGTAGTATTCTGTTCATAGTGTTCAGTATTCCAGATGGCATTCTGTTCATAGTGTTCAATATTCCAGCTGTAGTATTCTGTTCATAGTGTTCAGTATTCAGCTGTAGTATTCTGTATTCCAGCTGTAGTATTCTGTATTCCAGCTGTAGTATTCTTTATTTCAGGCTGTAGTATTCTGTTCATAGTGTTCAGTATTCCAGATGTAGTATTCTGTTCATAGTGTTCAGTATTGCAGATGTAGTATTCTGTTCATAGTGTTCAGTATTCCAGCTGTAGTATTCTGTATTCAGCTGTGGGGGGTATTCCAGCTGAAGTATTCTGTTTCCAGCTGTGTATGCTGTATTCGCTGTAGTATTCTGTTCATAGTGTTTCAGTATTCCAGATGTAGTATTCTGTTCATAGTGTTCAGTATTCTAGAAAGAGTATTCAGTTCAGAGTTCAATGAGATGTAGTATTCTGTTCATAGTGTTCAGTATTTCAGCTGTAGTATTCTGTTCATAGTGTTCAGTATTCCAGCTGTAATTCTGTTCATAGTGTTCAGTATTCTAGATGTAGTATTCTGTTCATAGTGTTCAGTATTCAGATGGAGGATTCTGTTCAGAGTGTTCAGTATTCTAGATGTAGTATTCTGTTCATAGTGTTCAGTATTCCAGATGAGTATTCTCTGCAGCACTCACTGTTCTCTGAGAGTCAGGATGAGGATCAGGGGGCTGTTTCCATCGAGGCCTGATAGAGATTGATGGCCCTCTTCTCTACCTAGGCTCAGAGAGGGATCTCTGGCGCATGGGAAGCTGCCTGTACAGGGTGGGGATGAGGGGGAAGGTGTGTTTGTGCGTGCGTGCGTGCGTGTGTGTGTGTGTGCGTGTGCGTGTGTGTGTGTGAAGGAGAGACATAAACAGACAGAGCACAGTTCAGAAAATGAGAGAGACAAGGACAGAATGTTAATATCATAAATATCCACTGAGCGTGGTAGTTAATAGTGAAAATAGCAGAGTGCAGAGAGGAGTTGATGACAGAGGGAGGAGATGAGAGGTGAGGGGAATATGATAAATCTGTAGAGTAGCTGTGGATGAGACAGCAGCACACTGCTAGAGAGTCAATGAGAGAGGAGAGAGAGATAGAGAGATAGAGAGTAGAAGCGAGGAGCGCGACGAGAAAGAGCGAGAGAGAGGGAGAGAGACAGAGCGAGAGAGGAGAGAGAGAGAAAAGAGAGACAGACAGACAGAGACAAAGACAGAGATAGAAGGAGTTAGAGAGAGAGAGGAGGGAGAGAGAGAGAGATAGAAGAGAGAGACAGAGACAGAGAGAGAGGGTCAGGGACAGAGATAGAAGGAGTTAGAGAGGAGGGTCAGGGACAGAGATAGAAGGAGTTAGAGAGAGAGGGTCAGAGATAGAAGGAGTTAGAGAGAGAGGGTAGAGGGTAGAGATAGAAGGAGTTAGAGAGAGAGGGGTCAGGGACAGATAGTGAATGAAGGAGTAGAACAGTATGCAGTTCCAAGAGACACAGAGAGGGGGAAGAGAGAGAGAGGAAGAGGAAGAGTGAATGGATAATACTGCATGATGGGAGAAAGATAGAGATGGACACACAACGCCAGACAGAGTGACTGACCAAGAGAGAGATCTCAACTAGATATGAGGTTAACCTGACTCTGAGGTGAGCGCTGCGTGAGTCATTGCCCCCTACAGAGGTGACTCTACAGGTGTATGTTCCGATGTCACCTGACCAGGTCTGGGAGAGGTGCAGGGTCCCGTCAGGGTCCAGACGGAGCCGGGAGAGGTGCTCACATCCACCACTGAACCACTCTTCTCCCAAACATACCTGGAGAAGAGGACAACACACACACCATCCCACACACACAACACACACACATACCAAAACACACACACACACATACCAAAACACACACACACACACACACACACACACACACACACACACACACACACACACACACACACACACACACACACACACACACACACACACACACACACACACACACACACACACATACAAAACACACACACACGCACACGCACACGCACACGCACGCACACACACAACACACACACGCAACACACACACAGACACGCACGCACACACACACACACACACACACACACACACACACACACACACACACACACACACACACACACACACACACACACACACACACACACACACACACACACACACACACACACACACACACACACACACACACACACACACACACCGACGGTTACCATAGAGCACTTTGAGACTGTTGATGTTAAAACGGCTGAATTCTCTCTGAAACACACAGACGCTCTGCTCATACTGATCCAGATACTCAGACTGTGTCCCTGTCTGCTCATACTGATCCAGATACTCAGACTGTGTGTGTCCCTGTCTGCTCATACTGACCCAGATACTCAGACTGTGTCCCTGTCTCCTCATACTGATCCAGATACTCAGACTGTGTGTCCCTGTCTGCTCATACTGATCCAGATACTCAGACTGTGTCCCTGTCTGCTCATACTGATCCAGATACTCAGACTGTGTCCCTGTCTGCTCATACTGATCCAGATACTCAGACTGTGTGTGTCCCTGTCTGCTTATACTGATCCAGGTACTCAGACTGTGTGTGTCCCTGTCTGCTCATACTGATCCAGATACTCAGACTTGTCCCTGTCTGCTCATACTGATCAGATACTCCCCCTGTCTGCTCAACTGATCAGGTACCTCCCTGTCTTTATTCCACTACAGACTGTGTGTGTCCCTGATTCAACTGATCAACCTCAGTCTGCTTATTCCACTTCTCATTTCCTCCATGATTCAACTGATCAACCTCTGATTTATTCCACTACAGCCCCCTGATTCAACTGATCAACCTCTGATTTATTCCACTACAGCCCCCTGATTCAACTGATCAACCTCTGATTTATTCCACTACAGCCCCCTGATTCAACTGATCAACCTCTGATTTATTCCACTACAGCCCCCTGATTCAACTGATCAACCTCTTTGATTTATTCCACTACAGCCCCCTGATTCAACTGATCAACCTCTCTGATTTATTCCACTACAGCCCCCTGATTCAACTGATCAACCTCTGATTTATTCCACTACAGCCCCTGATTCAACTGATCAACCTCTGATTTATTCCACTTAGCCCCTGATTCAGCTGAGTCAACCTCTGATTTATTCACTTGGCATCCAATTCAACTGACAGACACACTGGGGTCATGGGTCACCCCACAGGATTCAACTGACATCATTTATTCCATGACAGACACACTGGGGTCAACTGATCACCCCTCAGGAGCATTCCAGCTACAGCCCCCTGATTCAACTGGGGCCATGGGTCACCCCACAGGACATGACATCATTCACTGACAGACACCTGGGGGTCAACTCACCTCCCCTTCCCCTGATGACACTTAACTGGTCTGCAGGTGGCTTGGTGATACGGGTCCGTGCTGACAACATAGAGAGACCGTTACTGGCTGTTTAACAGGTGGTTGACAGACTTGGTCCCCCTGTTTAACAGGTGGTTGACAGAGACTTCAGGTTACTGGCTGTTTAACAGGTGGTTGACAGAGACTTCAGGTTACTGGCTGTTTAACAGGTGGTTGATAGAGACTTCAGGTTACTGACTGTTTAACAGGTGGTTGACAGAGACTTCAGGTTACTGGCTGTTTAACAGGTGGTTGACAGAGACTTCAGGTTACTGGCTGTTTAACAGGTGGTTGATAGAGACTTCAGGTTACTGGCTGTTTAACAGGTGGTTGATAGAGACTTCAGGTTACTGGCTGTTTAACAGGTGGTTGACAGAGACTTCAGGTTACTGGCTGTTTAACAGGTGGTTGATAGAGACTTCAGGTTACTGGCTGTTTAACAGGTGGTTGACAGAGACTTCAGGTTACTGGCTGTTTAACAGGTGGTTGACAGAGACTTCAGGTTACTGGCTGTTTAACAGGTGGTTGACAGAGACTTCAGGTTACTGGCTGTTTAACAGGTGGTTGACAGAGACTTCAGGTTACTGGCTGTTTAACAGGTGGTTGACAGAGACTTCAGGTTACTGGCTGTTTAACAGGTGGTTGACAGAGACTTCAGGTTACTGGCTGTTTAACAGGTGGTTGACAGAGACTTCAGGTTACTGGCTGTTTAACAGGTGGTTGACAGAGACTTCAGGTTACTGGCTGTTTAACAGGTGGTTGACAGAGACTCCAGGTTACTGGCTGTTTAACAGGTGGTTGACAGAGACTTCAGGTTACTGGCTGTTTAACAGGTGGTTGACAGAGACTTCAGGTTACTGGCTGTTTAACAGGTGGTTGACAGAGACTCCAGGTTACTGGCTGTTTAACAGGTGGTTGACAGAGACTTCAGGTTACTGGCTGATTAACAGGTGGTTGACAGAGACTTCAGGTTACTGGCTGTTTAACAGGTGGTTGACAGAGACTTCAGGTTACTGGCTGTTTAACAGGTGGTTGACAGAGACTCAGGTTACTGGCTGTTTAACAGGTGGTTGACAGAGACTTCAGGTTACTGGCTGTTTAACAGGTGGTTGACAGAGACTTCAGGTTACTGGCTGTTTTAACAGGTGGTTGACAGAGACTTCAGGTTACTGGCTGTTTAACAGGTGGTTGACAGAGACTTCAGGTTACTGGCTGTTTAACAGGTGGTTGACAGAGACTTCAGGTTACTGGCTGTTTAACAGGTGGTTGACAGAGACTTCAGGTTACTGGCTGTTTAACAGGTGGTTGACAGAGACTTCAGGTTACTGGCTGTTTAACAGGTGGTTGACAGAGACTTCAGGTTACTGGCTGTTTAACAGGTGGTTGACAGAGACTTCAGGTTACTGGCTGTTTAACAGGTGGTTGACAGAGACTTCAGGTTACTGGCTGTTTAACAGGTGGTTGACAGAGACTTCAGGTTACTGGCTGTTTAACAGGTGGTTGACAGAGACTTCAGGTTACTGGCTGTTTAACAGGTGGTTGACAGAGACTTCAGGTTACTGGCTGTTTAACAGGTGGTTGACAGAGACTTCAGGTTACTGGCTGTTTAACAGGTGGTTGACAGAGACTTCAGGTTACTGGCTGTTTAACAGGTGGTTGACAGAGACTTCAGGTTACTGGCTGTTTAACAGGTGGTTGACAGAGACTTCAGCTTACTGACTGTTTAACAGGTGGTTGACAGAGACGTCAGGTTACTGGCTGTTTAACAGGTGGTTGACAGAGACTTCAGGTTACTGGCAGTTTAACAGGTGGTTGACAGAGAACTTCAGGTTACTGGCTGTTTAACAGGTGGTTGACAGAGACTTCAGGTTACTGGCTGTTTAACAGGTGGTTGACAGAGACTTCAGGTTACCGGCTGTTTAACAGGTGGTGACAGAGACTTCAGGTTACTGGCTGTTTAACAGGTGGTTGACAGAGACTTCAGGTTACTGGCTTTTAACAGGTGGTTGACAGAGACTTCAGGTTACTGGCTGTTTAACAGGTGGTTGACAGAGACTTCAGGTTACTGGCTGTTTAACAGGTGGTTGACAGAGACTTCAGGTTACTGGCTGTTTAACAGGTGGTTGACAGAGACTTCAGGTTACTGGCTGTTTAACAGGTGGTTGATAGAGACTTCAGGTTACTGGCTGTTTAACAGGTGGTTGACAGAGACTTCAGGTTACTGGCTGTTTAACAGGTGGTTGACAGAGACTTCAGGTTACTGGCTGTTTAACAGGTGGTTGACAGAGACTTCAGGTTACTGGCTGTTTAACAGGTGGTTGACAGAGACTTCAGGTTACTGGCTGTTTAACAGGTGGTTGACAGAGACTTCAGGTTACTGGCTGTTTAACAGGTGGTTGACAGAGACTTCAGGTTACTGGCTGTTTAACAGGTGGTTGACAGAGACTTCAGGTTACTGGCTGTTTAACAGGTGGTTGACAGAGACTTCAGGTTACTGGCTGTTTAACAGGTGGTTGACAGAGACTTCAGGTTACTGGCTGTTTAACAGGTGGTTGACAGAGACTTCAGGTTACTGGCTGTTTAACAGGTGGTTGATAGAGACTTCAGGTTACTGGGCTGTTTAACAGGTGGTTATAGACTTCAGGTTACTGGCTGTTTAACAGGTGGTTGACAGAGACTTCAGGTTACTGGCTGTTTAACAGGTGGTTGACAGAGACTTCAGGTTACTGGCTGTTTAACAGGTGGTTGACAGAGACTTCAGGTTACTGGCTGTTTAACAGGTGGTTGACAGAGACTTCAGGTTACTGGCTGTTTAACAGGTGGTTGACAGAGACTTCAGGTTACTGGCTGTTTAACAGGTGGTTGACAGAGACTTCAGGTTACTGGCTGTTTAACAGGTGGTGACAGAGACTTCAGGTTACTGGCTGTTTAACAGGTGGTTGACAGAGACTTCAGGTTACTGGCTGTTTAACAGGTGGCTTTGATAGAGACTTCCAGGTTACTGTGTTTAACAGGTGGTTGATAGACTTCAGGTTACTGGCTGTTTAACAGGTAGTTGATAGATCAGCCAGGTTACTGGCTGTTTAACAG
>NW_025751824.1:0-14167 GCF_021184085.1 Oncorhynchus gorbuscha | reverse complement strand
CTTCTTGTTGCGTGTCCGGTAATCTAGTTTCTATATAGGAGTGGTTAAAACATGCTAATAATGTCCTCTGAGTATATCAAAACATGTTTGGTATACTTCCACTGGTATGACATCCAGCCCTGGAGTTTTCCCATCCTTAAAGGCTTTAAATGCATCAAGAAGTTCCTCCTCTGTAATTTGGCCTTCACATGAGTCTTTCTGTACACATGTTCATTTTACATTATTATCATTATGGTTAGTGGAGATGGAGGAGACTGAAATGAAAACATATTCTTAAAGTACTTTACTTCCTCTTTCAAAATATCATTCAGTGAATCATGCTTCGTCATTTGTAACAAGTTTCAATAAAAAAAATGGTAGCATTTCTATAATGAAGATTGAAAAATAATGTGGTGCATTTTTCCCCATATTCCATCCAGTTCGCTTTATTTTTGTAATATATTACACCAGATCTTTCTTGAATAAGTTCTTCCATTTCTTTTTGTTTTTCCTCTACTTTATTCTATGCCTCTATGGACTCTTTTGATCTAAATTGCTTTTGTTTTATAGATGAGTACTGAATTTCATGGCCTCTAAAGGCACATTTAAAAATGTCCCATACAATAAGGGGATCTGCTGTACCTATGTTATGTCTGAAAAGGTCAGTTATAAATTAATCTGTCCTAGTTCTAAAACAATTTATCGCCTCGTAGGCTTTGATTAAATTTCCAATATCCTCGCCCAAGTGGAAATTCTGCAAGAGTAATATATATGTCAATTATGTGATGATCCAACCATATTCTGTCCCCTATCAACACTTTAATCTTTTGGTGCCAGAGAGAATGGCATAGCTTGATTAAGCCTCCCCCATGTATATCTCACTAGGTCAGGGTATTTAAGCCTCCATATATCCACTAACTCCAATATATCCATAACATTCATGATTTCCTTAAGTGCCTGAGGAAGATAGTTTGTAGTGTGATTTCCTTTCTGGTCTATAGAGGTATTTAAGACTGTATTAAAATCTCCCACCACAATAATAGAGTCTACTGTTGCTTGTAGAGTTGATAGATTCTTATACATATTTTCAAAGAAGCTTGGATCATCATTATTCGGACCATATAGGTTAATGAGCCATATGTGTTTATTGTCCAATAACATATTTAAAATAATCCATCTACCTTGAGGATCTGTTTGGACAATTTGTACATTTGGATCAAAATTACTGTTAATTAAAACCATAACCCCTTTTGAATTTCTTTGCCATGGTAGAAATATATTTACTTCACAGTCCTTTTTTCTAAACTCCATCTTAAATTGTTGAATGAGTTTCCTGTAAACAATAGATATTATATTCCTTCTCTTTTATCCAGGTAAATACTGATCGTCTTTTCTTATTATCTGCTAAGACATTACAATTGTAACTGGCTATACTTATTTCACCACTTACCATAATGAGACACAAGTTTCAGATTCTATTTATCAAAATATAAGTTTGTAAACGTACCATTAAAAAACAACATGATGATTGAGTGTCTGTATACTGGGGGAAGGTAAATTTCTGATATTTGGTATTGCTACTAAGTTAACCCTCCAATTGGTCCCTACTATCTCCACCCGCTAAAAGCCCTCCTCATCCCGGGAAGTTGGGTTGTCATCCCAATGCCCGGCACCACACCTGACCCCCGTATCCTAGCCCTGAAGAGACCGTGCAACTATCAAGTAGATCAACCACCAAATGCATTTCCATCACCCTCACCTCGATTTTTTATTATATATAGCCATCAAAACAAATATATATATATTTTTTAAATCCTTCTTTATTTTCACATATTAACTATTAATATTTGTGGTAATGTAGGCAATTTATGCAAAAGGATTTTACCTCTAACCAGTCTCGCCATTACCAAAATTACATTATTGCAGCAATTATTATGTTTAGCAAACAATTATTGTGAATCATCCTATATTGTCCCTAACATATTTTACTTCTTTGCAACAGTTGTGTGGATATGCACATACACCCACATTCATACACACTCACTTTGCCTCCAACCCTTTCCCCCACACAACCATAGGCTCATATTCTCAACAGTTGTGGGATACGCACATACACTCCTCACCCCACCCCACACACTCATACACACTCATACACACTCAACCCCTTTCCCCACACACCCATAGACTCACATTCTCACCAGTTGCACCTTCCCAGAGCCCAACTCAAGAAAGGTCTCGATTTACGAATGAATATAATGTTGCAGCTGTATGAGAAGGCCTGCAAGACCATGCAAACAAAATGGGCAGAAATGGGGAAATGTTATGAACCATTGTCACATCCCTAGATGATGGAGGTCAAATGTACCCCTTTCCCTAAAACACCCATATTCAACAGGGTCCCCACGTGGTGACCATATTCCCTGAAACACCCACAACAGGGTCCCCGTAGTGACCATATTCTCTGAAACACCCACAGCAGGGTCCCCGTAGTGACCATATTCCCTGAAACACCCACAACAGGGTCCCCGGTAGTGACCATATTCCCTGAAACACCCACAACAGGGTCCCCCGTAGTGACCATATTCCCCGTGAGTGACCATATTCCTGAAACACAACCACGGTCCCCGTAGTGACCATATTCCCTGAAACACCCCACAACCACGGTCCCCGTATTCCCTAAACACCCTGCTGACCTTATTCCCTGAAACACCCACAGCCGGTCCCCCGTGGTGACCATATTCCCTGAAACACCCACAACCACGGTCCCCGTAGTGACCTTATTCCCTGAAACACCCACAACACGGTCCCCGTAGTGACCATATTCCTGAAACACCCACAACCACGGTCCCCCGTAGTAGCCCATATTCCCTGAAACACCCACAACCACGGTCCCCGTAGTGACCATATTCCACAAACACCCACAACACGGTCCCCCGTAGTGACCATATTCCCTGAAACACCCACAACACGGTCCCCCATAGTGACCATATTCCCTGAAACACCCACCCGTAACCACGGTCCCTGAAACACCCACAATACGGTCACCAGTGACCATATTCCCTAAACACCCACAATACGGTCACCCGTAGTGACCATATTCCCTGAAACACCCACAACACGGTCCCCGTCGTGACCATATTCCCTGAAACACCCACAACCACGGTCCCCCGTGTGGCCATATTCCCCTGAAACACCCACAAACACGGTCCCAGTAAAAGTAAACCATATTCCACTGCAAACACCCCACAACAGGTCCCCGTGGTGACCATATTCCCTGAAACACCCACAACACGGTCCCAGTGACCTGTCCTAGAGCACCACAACCTGGTCCCGTAGTGGCCATATTCCCTGAAACACCCACCTTACGGTCCCCGTAGTATTTTCTTCCCTGAAACACCCACAACCACGGTCCCCGTAGTGACCATATTCCCTGAAACACTACAACACGGTCCCGTGAGTGACCATATTCCTGACACCCACAACCACGATTTACGTAGTGACCATATTCCCTGAACCCACACGGGTCCCCACGTGGTGACCATATTCACAGGCACCCTCCACCGTAGTGACCATATTCCTGAAACACCCACAACAGGGTCCCCGTAGTATTATATTCTGAAACACCCGCAACAACATTAGTGATATATTCTGGGTCCCCCACGTAGTGACCATATTCCCTGAAACACCCACAACACAGTCCCCGTAGTGACCATATTCCCTGAAACACCCACAACACGGTCCCCGTAGTGACCATATTCCCTGAAACACCCACAACACGGTCCCCATGTGGCCATATTCCTGAAACACCCACAACACGGTCCCCCGTAGTGACCATATTCCCTGAAACACCCACAACACGGTCCCCCGTAGTGACCATATTCCCTGAAACACCCACAACACGGTCCCCCGTAGTGACCATATTCCCAAGCATCTCCATGCAGTCAGACCTTTGATTTTGTGCCACCAGGGCCACAATAATATACCCCTCTCTGAATGTAACCCCATGGGTTACTGCAGTCAGTGTTGCTAGCACTGCCATTGCCTGGGTGGGGGCACCCCCACCGGAATTACCACCGGCTAGGTACAAGGTCGCAAGCTTCTCATTAGCAGCTTTGAGAATTTCCTTGTATATTATGCTCTCCCATCAGGGGGGCTTTGGCTTTGTAGGACCAACCTGCCAAGCAGGCTCAGAATCTTGAGGGGGCAGTGCTGCTCTTGGTCTCTGACTGCATTTTGGCTGCATACAGACTGCTTACGGCAGGCCCATAAGGCGCATAAAACAGCAGGCCCATAAAACAGTTAGGGACATTCAGGTGGGTGTCTAGGGTATAGGGTTTTGGACCGTTCCATCAATATAGGATCATAAACAAATAAATTAGATGTAGAATTTATTTAAAAAATGTAGTTCCCCATGATAGGACAATAAATAAATTAAATGTATAATTTATTTTAAAATGCTGTTCCACCATGATAGGACAATAAATACAGAAATAAATAAGATGCATAATTCATTATAAAAAATATATCCATCATCTGCACAGCATTGAAAGCTCTTTCACAACCCCTCCTCACAGCAATACATTGGTTCTGGGATATGAAACCATTTCCTTTCTCTCTCAACGCCACACGTTCCCAAACATAAAGAAAAACAGACCACACCATCCACACATACTGTGCCTTCTGTTTACTGAGGTTATCTCCACCATGTTGAATTAGTGCTTTTGTGTTAGATAGAAACGCTGCATTTTTGGTTTTATTATTGAAATCCATAACCGGCTAGAATTGTGTTTCATCATTTTCCTGGTCTATAAGAGCATTGTAATTTATTTAAATAACCATGGAGTAAGTATTTGTGTCTCTGAACAACTGGTTATCAATATATAGTTTATCGACGACCGAGAGCTACTCGTTTCCCTTTCAATCTATTTTCCTCATCTATAAGAGCATTGTAATTTATTTAAATAACCATGGAGTAAGTATTTGTGTCTCTGAACAACTGGTTATCAATATATAGTTTATCGACGACGAGAGCTACTCGTTTCCCTTTCAATCTATTTTCCTCATCTATAAGAACATTGTAATTTTTTAAAATAGCCATGGAGTAAGTCTTTGTGTCTCTGAACAACTGGTTATCAATATATAGTTTATCGACGACGAGAGCTACTCGTTTCCTTTTAATCTAAATTCCGGAAAAATTGGAAACAGAACTTTACTGCCGCTCTGCAATTTCCCTTCGGGAACTGGTCATTCATGCTAATTTGGGTCCCAGCAACTGTTTTACCCAGGCTTTTAACCATTATTTTATCTTTAAAGGAAGCAAATTCGAGGCAAATTTGGCAATTTTTGAGCGTTCATACCTCTGCCCTCTGTCCAAAGCGATGTACACGTTCCAGTTGGATTTTGTTGATAACTTTGCGGGAATCTGAAGCTCTGTAATGAGGAATTCTCTAACCAGATTCAGGAACTTCTCCTTCTCTTGGATACCTGTAAGTACCAGATTTCTCATGGATCTAGTTTGTATGTCAAGTAAGGCTTCTCAGAACGAAAGTTCTCCTTTTTAAGTTAATTAACTTCTGCTTCAATCTTATTGACTTTCCCTTTAGCTTGTTTGTATCTTCTCCAATGTCGCAGCTTTTTTTCATCACTCATCTTAAACTCTTTTATATCCTTACTGACTAATTCAAGTATACCCAGTTTGCCATTTATTGATTTTAAAAGATCGGTTTTGACCTTTATCATTCCCGGTGGTGAAAATATGAAATCGTCTATGTCTGTAGAAGAGTCACATTTTCGTTTTGAATCGGGTTCCCCTGTCTTACTCTCCGTCATGTTTGGGTGTTGCGTGTTTTCGTAATATTTGTCGATAAATTTCTCGAGTCTTAAGATTTGTTTTGTGTTATTATCCAGATTGAAGATTATCACCCACCAGATTGTGTAGTGCTAATATTTAGTCTAATTTACCGATATTGAATATTACGTTTTTATCTTGAGGTGCTTTGCATAACTACGTTCCGTCTGCTATCTTCCGTCTCTCCATCTTCCGTCCGCCATCTTCCGTCCGCCATCTTCCGTCCGCCATCTTCAGTCCGCCAACTTCAGTCCGCCAACTTCCGTCCGCCAACTTCCCCCGTCCTCCATCTTCCGTCCGCCAACTTCCGTCCGCCAACTTCCGTTCTTACCATCTTCCCGTCCGCCATCTTCCGTCCCGCCAACTTCTCCGTCCGCCATCTTCCCTCCTCTCCATCTTCCGTCCCATCTTCCATCCGCCATCTTCCGGTCCGCCATCTTTCAGTCCGCCAACTTCAGTCCGCCAACTTCCGTCCTCCATCTTCCGTCCGCCAACTTCCGTCCCCAACTTCCGTCCACCAACTTCCCGTCCACCAACTTCCGTCTCCATCTTCCGTCCGCCAACTTCCGTCCGCCAACTTCCGTCCGCCATCTTTCCGTCCACCATCTTTCTAGGGTCTTTCCAGTGTGAGTTCCATGCTGCCACAGTGTCTTTGGTGCTGCTTTGCTTGGTGGCGCCCTTGCTGAGTGGTGTTGCAGACTCTGGGGTATTTCAGAACAGGTGTATACTGAGATCATGTGACAGATCTTGTGATAATTAGATTGCACACAGGTACATTATTTAACTAATTATGTGACTTCTGAAGGTAATTGGTTGCTGCCATGTCTTATTTAGAGCTTCATATCAAAGGGGTGAATACATGCACGTACCACTTTTCCGCTTATTATTAAAATTTGTATTAAAACATTTTTTGAACAAGTTATTTATTTTATTTCCTTACCAATTTGGACTATTTTGAATATGTCCATTACATGAAATCCCATTAAAAATCCACTTCAATTACAGGTTGTAAAGCAACTAAATAGGGAAAATGCCACGGGGACGAATACTTTGCAAGGCACTGTATAGGAGGTCCTGGAAATGGCAGGGAGCTTGCCCTCAGTGATGTACTGGGCTACATATACGCACTACACTCTGTAGTGCCTTAAGCTCTGCTGCCAAGCAGATGCCATACCAGGCATTGATGCAGCCAGTGAAGATGCTCTCAATGGTGCAGCTGTATAACTTTTTGAGGATCTGAGGGCCCAGTCAAATCTTTTCAGCCTCCTGAGTGGGAAGAGGCGCTATCGTGGCCACTTTACAATTGTGTCTTTGGACCATGATAAGTCCTTAGTGATGTGCAAACCGAGGAACTTGAAGCTCTCGGACCAGCTCCACTACAGTCCCGCCAATGTGAATGGGGGCGTGCTCGACCCTCCTTCCTGTAGTCCACAATCAACTCCTTTGTCTTGATCACGTTGAGGGAGAGATATTTGTCTGGCACCACGCTGCCAGGTCTCAGACCTCCTCCCTATAGGCTGTCTCATCGCCGTTGTGTTGTTGGCAACCTTAATGATGCTGTTGGTGTCTTGTGCCGCCACGGAGTCGTGGTGAACAAGGGAGTACAGAGGACTAGGCACGCACTCCCCTGAGGGGCCTGGTGTTGAGGGTCAAACATGGCAGATGTGTTGTTGCCTCCATCACCACCTGGGAGGCCCGTCAGGAAGTTCAGGATCCAGTTGCATAGGGTGTTGTTCAGTCCTGGTGGTCCTTAGCTTAGTAATTAGCTTTGAGGGCACTATGCTGTTGAACGCTGAGCTGTGGTCGATGAACAGCATTCTCACATAAGTTAACCTCAGGTGGGAAAGGGCAGTGTGGGAGTGCAATAAAGATTGTGTCGCCTGTGGATCTGTTGGGCGGTATACAAATTGGAGTGGGTCCAGGTGTCTGAGATGATGGCGTTGATGTGAGCCATGACCAGCCTTTCAAAGCAGTTCATGGCTACAGATGTGAGTGCTACAGGGCGATAGTCATTTAGGACAGTCCCTGTGTCCCAGAATGCCAAGGTAACCTGATGGTCTGCTTGAATCATGTAGATATTACAGACTGGTTCAGGGAGAGTTTGAAAATGTCAGTGAAGACATTTGCCAGCTGGTCAGTGCATGCTCTGAGTACACGTCCTGTTAATCCGTCTGACCATGTGGCCTTACTCACATCTGCTATGGAGAGAGTGATCCCATAGTTGTCCGAACAGCTGGTGATCTAATGCATGGTTCAATGTTGGTTGCCTCGGTTGCAATATAGAATGCATTTAGCTCGTCTGGTAGGCTCACGCCACTGGGTGCTCACGGTTGGGTTTCCATTTGTAATCCGTAATAGTTTGTAAGCCCTGCCACATCTGACAAGCGTCAGAGCCGGTGTATTAGGATTTGATCCTATTCCTGTATTGACGCTTTGCCTGTTTGATGGTTTGTCAGAGGGTGTAGCGAGATTTCTTATGAGTCCAGATTAGTGTCCTGCTCCTTGAAAGCGGCAGCTCTAGCATTTAGCGCAGTGTGGATGTTGCCTGTAATCCATGGCTTCTGGTTGGGATATGTACGTACGGTCACTGTGGGGACAACATCGTTGATGCACTTATTAATGAAGCCGGTGACTGATGTGGTAAACTCAGTCGCTAATCTGAAGACACCTGCTCCGGCAAAACAGTCCTGTAGTTTGGTATCCACTTCATCAGACCACTTCCGTATTGAGCGCCTCACAGGTACTTCTTGTCTGAGTTTTTGCTAATAAGCAGGAATCAGGAGGATAGAGTTATGATCAGATTTCCCAGAACAACAAGGCTCTGTGGAGAAAACAAAGTCCCAAAAGAAAGAAGATGCCCGACCCTCAACACCGCAACAGAAATGTTTTTCACAAGAATCGGCTTCTTTTGTTTTCAGCATCAACTCACTCTCGGGGCTGGCCATTTTCTGAAACAGACGGAGTTCACACCACCCTCCACAGGGGGAGAGAAAAGCTCCTGTCACACCAGATACTGTTTTTGGCAAGATGGCTGCCAAGGGAGAAGGGAGGAGAACCCACTGACTCTCCGGCTGTCTCAATCGTCATGTCCTTGAGCTTGGAGTGAGATACTAACTGATACTGATGGAGAGTCAGTGATACTGCACCTGGAAGTAGGTTCTCTCACTTCTCAGTACTGTCTCGCCACACGCTGTGTCACCTTGGCCTCGGGCCTGAGGTCTGTCCTCGTCTCTCTGTCACCTACAGCTGAGTCCGTCATCATCCGTCATCACCCACGTCAGTCAGTCAGGACTAAATATATGCTTGGTTGCTACAGTATGGCTTTGGGTGGATAACACTGAGTCCATAACACTCTTATTTGGAAATCGCCTGCAGATGATCATCAGATATTCAACTATCTTCACGAATCAGCACAAACAAAACAAAACGCGATGATCCCATTTACAGCATTGTATGACTGAGGAAATGTATATTTTAGTGAGTTTTACCTGTGCACAACATTAATATTTTAAATCTTCAGAGGTTGAAGCCATTTCGTTTCTAACATTCCACTTTTTTTTCCCATCCTGTACTCATCCATCAATATATACAAATTCAGACGACATAAAATATAAAATATAAAAACATAAAATCGACCTTGTGTTTTATTTTTTAGAAGCTGCACCAACACCAGTTAAGTGTTTTTCCTCAAATGAGACAATAGACAACCAGAATGGTTGTTGGCTTTAATTAATGATACTTAGGATGCGGGCGAGGCTCCCATTCCATGCCATCCGCCCACACTGTATCCAGCTCTGTCACTATATCTATTGATTGTAACTAACTTGTTGTAGCTGTTGATAATGATGGTCCCATTAGGTCCTCTAGGTAGTCTACATCATGGGCACTATACAATACTCTACACCTCCAGATAGTGTTGGTGAGATCACAGAACAAAACACACAAAAACATGGACACATACACATTACCACAACAACAACAAAAACGTCATAAACCAACACACAACTCAGAAATCACCACGTGCTCCCATGCTCATTTGCGGTGGCTATCCAAATGTGACATTTTAAGACTCAAATTGGCAATTTAAAACAAAAGCACGCAGTCAGATACGCTAGACCTAACAGACGTGTTAATTAACTCTAACGATCTGGAATAACCTTCTGAAAAAGAACACTAAAGATTCTTAATGAAACATTTCTCCTCCACTGAATGCATTGGATTGATACTGTAGCCCTGGTTCAACCTGAGAGCTTTCTCCCCAGTTTATAACAAAGGATCAATATAACCTGGATGATGAAAGGACTGTGATTTCTGAGTGTATGTCAAGGAATTGGCCCAATTATCGTAGTGTGCGATTGGATACTTCCATGAGTTTATAGATATTTTTCACCTTATTCATCGCGTTGTGAAAATACATATTTCACCTTGCAGCTCTGTTCTGCCACTGAGTGTTTAGACTACTATACAAACTGCAGAGGGAGAAACAACATGGGAACCTAGTTCTGCCACTGAGTGTTTAGACTACTATACAAACTGCAGAGGGAGAAACAACATGGGAACCTCGTTCTGCCACTGAGTGTTTAGACTACTATACAAACTGCAGAGGGAGAAACAACATGGGAACCTCGTTCTGCCACTGAGTGTTTAGACTACTATACAAACTGCAGAGGGAGAAACAACATGGGAACCTCGTTCTGCCACTGAGTGTTTAGACTACTATACAAACTGCAGAGGGAGAAACAACATGGGAACCTCGTTCTGCCACTGAGTGTTTAGACTACTATACCAACTGCAGAGGGAGAAACAACATGGGAACCTCGTTCTGCCACTGAGTGTTTAGACTACTATACAAACTGCAGAAGGAGAAACAACATGGAACCTCGTTCTGCCACTGAGTCATGTTGTCTATGGGAAATGAAATTCGACCTCAAACTGCAGAGGGAGAAACAGGGAGTTAGACATCTCTTACCTCGTTCTGCCCCTGACAGTGTTCTACATTGGAAATGGAACTTGATCTTAAACTTAAGCGGCAGTATAAACAAGATGGATGCTAGTGATTAGTTGCCTCAGAGTGAAGAAGTGAGAGTCGTGACTGCAGGGGGTTCTGTGTAGTGACAGCTGCTGAGGACAAGACGGACAGCCGTGTGAAGAACAGACCCCCTGTAGTGAAAACAACACAGATGAGGATCTGTTTCTCTGCTCTGATACTGATCTCTTTGTCTTCGTTCCATTGCGATTGCTCTTCGTTCTCTCCATTCGCTGGAATTGCCATTTGTTAGAATTGCCATTTGCTGAAAATCTCATTGGTTGGAATTAGCATTCGTCAGAATTGCCATTCGATTGCTTTCCCAAATACAGCTCTCCCTACACCAACAAAAGAAAAGGGTCATGAAATAGCCCTAACTAGTCTTTGAAAATATCTGTAAGGTAAGAAATGCCCACATCAGAGGGCTATTCAGTCAGTCGGTCGGTCAAGTGGCTTAATATCATATTTATGTGACTCTGTGTCACGACAGTGTATTTAGATACTGGTGTCATCTATTCCTCAGGTGTATTTTATTTAAAAAAATATTTAACTTGGCAACTCGGTTAAGAACAAATTCTTATTTACAATGGCGGCATACCCGGCCATTTATGCACCGCCCTATGGGACTCACATTCACGACCAGATGTTCTTAACTGACTTGCCTGGTTAAATAAAGGTAAAATTAATATATATGTGATTCAGCCTGGATTTGAAACAGGGTGTCTAGTGACACCTCTATGCACTGAGATGCAGTGCCTTAGACCACTGCGCTACTCCGGAGCCCTGACTCCGTAGACTTTCATTATAGGGTGATTTTGAGGTGTGATGGTAGAGAACACTGCTGTGACTCGATCTGCCTCTCCTGTCCCAGAGGTATTCAAACTTTTTCGGCAGAGATACCATTTCTTTTAGGCCAGAATATCTGGGGAATCCCACCCCACCACAAATCTAATGACGCAACCTTAAAATCTGTACATTTAGATTTTCACAGATAACCTTTTATTTTTCCTCTTTGAAATCAAGATAACATACATTTACTCAACATTCCATTTTTCAAATTATCTTTCTCAAAAACATTTGTATATTGTCCCATGAAATAATCTGTGATCTTAATTCTGGGTTGCCCATTTTTTAATATTTTTTATACATAATTAAATTTGAGACCCCACTGCAATTCTGTGGGGTCGCGACCCCGACTTTGAATACCTTCACCAGCCAACCTTAATGTCTCCTTTCCTGGCGATCAGTACTCAAGTGTTTTGCGCTTCAAGGATCAGAAAGGATCAATTAAAATGCATGTTTAACCGGGGTGTAATTAAAAATTGTCCGGAAGCAGAGAGTGGAGAGCATGTCAGACTCTAGTGGGTACATGCACTTCCTGTCTGTCGACAGAATATCAGTATGAGTTAATGAATCTGAGTAAGCAGGAATATCAGTATGAGTTAATGACTCTGAGTAAGCAGGAATATCAGTATGAGTTAATGACTCTGAGTAAGCAGGAATATCAGTATGAGTTAATGAATCTGAGTAAGCAGGAATATCAGTATGAGTTAATGACTCTGAGTAAGCAGGAATATCAGTATGAGTTAATGAATCTGAGTAAGCAGGAATATCAGTATGAGTTAATGAATCTGAGTAAGCAGGAATATCAGTATGAGTTAATGAAATTCAGTAAGCAGGAATATCAGTATGAGTTAATGAAATTCAGTAAGCAGGAATATCAGTATGAGTTAATGAAATTCAGTAAGCAGGAATATCAGTATGAGTTAATGAAATTCAGTAAGCAGGAATATCAGTATGAGTTAATGAAATTCAGTAAGCAGGAATATCAGTATGAGTTAATGAAATTCAGTAAGCAGGAATATCAGTATGAGTTAATGAAATTCAGTAAGCAGGAATATCAGTATGAGTTAATGAAATTCAGTAAGCAGGAATATCAGTATGAGTTAATGAAATTCAGTAAGCAGGAATATCAGTATGAGTTAATGAAATTCAGTAAGCAGGAATATCAGTATGAGTTAATGAATCTGAGTAAGCAGGAATATCAGTATGAGTTAATGAAATTCAGTAAGCAGGAATATCAGTATGAGTTAATGAAATTCAGTAAGCAGGAATATCAGTATGAGTTAATGAAATTCAGTAAGCAGGAATATCAGTATGAGTTAATGAATCTGAGTAAGCAGGAATATCAGTATGAGTTAATGAAATTCAGTAAGCAGGAATATCAGTATGAGTTAATGAAATTCAGTAAGCAGGAATATCAGTATGAGTTAATGAATCTGAGTAAGCAGGAATATCAGTATGAGTTAATGAAATTCAGTAAGCAGGAATATCAGTATGAGTTAATGAAATTCAGTAAGCAGGAATATCAGTATGAGTTAATGAAATTCAGTAAGCAGGAATATCAGTATGAGTTAATGAAATTCAGTAAGCAGGAATATCAGTATGAGTTAATGAAATTCAGTAAGCAGGAATATCAGTATGAGTTAATGAATCTGAGTAAGCAGGAATATCAGTATGAGTTAATGAAATTCAGTAAGCAGGAATATCAGTATGAGTTAATGAAATTCAGTAAGCAGGAATATCAGTATGAGTTAATGAAATTCAGTAAGCAGGAATATCAGTATGAGTTAATGAAATTCAGTAAGCAGGAATATCAGTATGAGTTAATGAAATTCAGTAAGCAGGAATATCAGTATGAGTTAATGAAATTCAGTAAGCAGGATCCTGTGTAGTTCAGTCACTGTGACATGCCACTGAATATTGTTCATGGTTCATCCTTGTGGGCTCAGTACGCCAACTACAACTTGTACGCTTTATTCCTTCTTGCAAGAAAATAGTGAAAATGTTGCATTGGTACTGAGTATGGCCCAATGAATGTGTCTACGGCTGCATTTAAACAGGCAGCCCAATTCTGATATTTTGCCACTAATTGGTCTTTTGAGCTGCCTGTGTAAACACAGACCCAATGTGTCTGTCCGTTAATTAATAATAGATAGACAGCTAGTTCGGAGCTTTTCTTTCTCTGGAATGATTAGGCCTGACTCCTCTGGGTGGCTAGATAACTCACTGACCTCAAGACCTGGGAAGTTTGCTTGGCTTCAATCTTTAATGGGTGATAGAGCTACCTACCCAGTGACTGCTCTGGGTGGCTAGATAACTCACTGACCTCAAGACCTGGGAAGTTTGCTTGGCTTCAATCTTCAATGGGTGATAGACCTACCTACGCAGTGACTGCTCTGGGTGGCTAGATAACTCACTGACCTCAAGACCTGGGAAGTTTGCTTGGCTTCAATCTTCAATGGGTGACAGAG
>NW_025751823.1:0-14168 GCF_021184085.1 Oncorhynchus gorbuscha | reverse complement strand
CACAGAGTACACCAGACATTAGGAACCTAATAGTGAGTTGCACCCCCCCTTTCGCACTCAGAACAGCATCAGTTTGTCGGGCATATGGACTCTACAAGGTGTTGGAAAGCGTTCACAGGGATGCTGACCCATGTTGACTCCAGTGCTTCCCACAGTTGTGTCAAATTGTCTTGATGTCCTTCGGGTGGTGGGCCATTCTCGATACACACAGGAAACTACTAAGAGTGAAAACACAGCAGCATTGCAGTTCTTGACAAAACCGGTGCGCCTGGCACCTACTACCATACCCTGTTCAAAGGCTTTTAAATATTTTATCTTGCCCATTCACCCTCTGAATGGCTCACATACACAATCCATGTCTCAATTGTCTCAAGGCTTAAAACTCCTTATTTAACCCCGTCTCCTCTCCTCCACATCTACACTGATTGAAGTGGATTTAACGGAAGTGACATCAATGAGGATCATAGCTTCTTTCACCTGGATTCACCTGTGGTCAGTCTGCAGTGTGTCATGGAAAGAGCAGGTGTTCTAATATTTTTATCACTCAGTACATGTTTCTTTATGTTTGTCATAGAGCCAGTCTGGAATTGAGGTACTGGCTACCTGAGATGTTCAGACTTCCACCCATCATCAAATCTACCACACCCACGAGCATCTGCACCAGGAAAGACCCCAGGTCCGCTGGGTACAGGTTAGATACCTTTCTCAATGTAGGTTCTAACTAATTACTCACGCGGCCCAATGTGAGGAAGAGGAGCTACTCACACAGTAACTCTACAGGGGCGTCAGGACACACCCCCTGGGGGACCCCGCCACAGTCCTGCTAATAATGGAGTCTCACGCTTCTCCCCACGGTATAGTCTATATACAGCAATCATCCCTCCCCAGGTATAGTCTATATACAGCAATCATCCCTCCCCAGGTATAGTCTATATACAGCAATCATCCCTCCCCAGGTGTAGTCTACATACAGCAATCATCCCTCCCCAGGTATAGTCTACATACAGCAATCATCCCTCCCCAGGTGTAGTCACATACAGCAATCATCCCTCCCCAGGTGTAGTCTACATACAGCAATCATCCCTCCCCAGGTATAGTCTAGCAATCATCCCTCCCCACACATACAGCAATCATCCCTTCCCCGGTATAGTCTACATACCTTAATCACCCCCCAGGTAGTCTACATACAGCAATCATCCCTCCCCAGGTATTGTCTAATCATCCCTCCCCAGGTGTAGTCCACAGCCACCCCATCCCTCCCCAGGTATAGTCTACATACAGCAATCATCCCTCCCCAGGTGTAGTCTACATACAGCAATCATCCCTCCCCAGGTGTATCTACATCAGCAATCATCCCTCCCCAGGTATAGTCTACATACAGCAATCATCCCTCCCCAGGTATAGTCTACATACAGCAATCATCCCTCCCCAGGTATTGTCTACATACAGCAATCATCCTCCCCAGGTATTGTCTACATACAGCAATCATCCCTCCCCAGGTGTAGTCCACATACAGCAATCATCCCTCCCCAGGTATAGTCTACATACAGCAATCATCCCTCCCCAGGTATTGTCTACATACAGCAATCATCCCTCCCCCAGGTGTAGTCATCCCTCCCACATACAGCAATCTTAGTCTATATTCATACAGCAATCATCCCTTCCCAGGTGAGTCTACATACATCCCTCCCCAGGTATAGTCTACATGCAGTAATCATCCCTCCCAGGTGTAGTCTACATACAGCAATCATCCCTCCCCAGGTATCTGTCTAACCCCCATGACTTAAATGTAAATGTAAATGTGTAATCACCCCCAGCTGTCTACATACAGCAATCATCCTCATCCCTCCCCAGGTGTCTACATACGGTCCCCTCCCCACATACAGCAATCATCCCTCTACCAGCCATCCCTCCCCAGGTATAGTCTACATACAGCAATCATCCCTCCCCCAGGTATTGTCTACATACAGCAATCATCCCTCCCCAGGTGTAGTCAATACAGCAATCACAGCAATCATCCCTCCCAGGTATTGTCTACATGCAGTAATCATACCCCCCCAGGTGTAGTTACAGCAATCATCCCTCCCCAGGTCGTCTACTACTATATTCATACAACAATCATCCTTCCCAGTAGTCTATCTGGTTTTCACAGCTTCCCTCCCCAGCTAAATGACTCATAAATACAACAAAATAAGTGTAAATGTTCCCTCCCCAGTTAGTCTACATTAATCATCCCTCCCCAGGTACAATCTATGTACAAATCACCCCCAGAGTCTACAGTAATCATCCCTCCCCAGGTATAGTCTACAATCTATGAAAGAATCATCCCTCCCCAGTGCCTCAGTAATCATCTCCCCCAGGTATAGTCTGCATAGAAACCAATCATCCCCCTCAGACAAACAGCAATCATCCCCACTCTAGGTTTTCATTTTAGCTCCTCTAAATTTAAAGTGTCTGTTCCCTCCCCAGTCAGTCATGGCAACAAATGAACATACAACAATCATCCCCCCAGAGTCTAGGCAATGGAGAGGAGAAGTAATCTTACCCCAGGTGTAGTCCTACAGTAATCATCCCTCCCAGGAGCTAGTACAGTAATCACCCCCAGAGTCTCATAATTCTGGTACAATCTGCCTTACGGTAATCACCCCTCCCCAGGTATAGTCTACATTTAAAGGCTGGTCAGTCTGCTGCCTGGCTCCTCTAAATATGGTCTTGTTCGTTAAGGAGGAGAGGAACCTCTCAATATCTCACGAGACAGGATTTTCTGCTTATTAATGGGTTCTGAAAGGGGGGGCAGGAGGAGGGAGAGGGGGCGGCAGGAGGAGAACGGGGAAGCAGGAGGGAAAGGAACTCTGAGAGGTTCGAGAGAGAGGTTGGAGAGAGCCTGAGCTGAACTGGAGAGTTGTGAGGGCCATGCAGATTACACACACACACACACACACACACACACACACACACACACACACACACACACACACACACACACACACACACACACACACACACACACACACACACACACACACACACACACACACACACACACACACACACACACACACACACACCACAATCTCCTCTAGCATGGAACGCAGTTGGACTAATAAAATGGCCGTAAAGTGGCTCAATATGAAATAAAAAGGAGGAAGTGCTTCTGGAATGCAAACAGCCAATAGGAGGGCTAGCTTTCCGTCAATCAGCCAATAGGAGGGCTAGCTTTCTGTCCTACAGCCAATACGGAGGGCTAGCTTTCTGTCAAACAGCCAATACGGAGGCTAGCTTTCTGTCAAACAGCCAATACGGAGGGCTAGCTTTCTGTTAACAGCCAATACGGAGGGCTAGCTTTCTGTCAAACAGCCAATACGGAGGGCTAGCTTTCTGTCCTACAGCCAATACGGAGGGCTTTTCTGTCGAACAGCCAATACGGAGGGCTAGCTTTCTCGTGAAAGTATTAAATAAAGAATCTAATTTCAGGCTATCTACACCCTCGGATTTACCAGAGTAAATTTCATTATGTCTCCATTTTTGCCCCACATAATCTAGAAGTGATATTGGAGTTTCGGTGTTCCTTTTTGGATAAAGTTAAAATGCAAAAGCATCATTAGTGGAACAGACAAACTGCTAGTGATTGAAGTATTTTATTGGTCTTGTTTTGAATTGAGATTATCCATCCCTGAAACGATAATAAGAAGATTCAGAACCATTCCTAAAACAGAGGATGGATCTCAGGGATATAAAACACGAGCTTGTTTAGGAGAATACACCGTGCTGCTGTGTTCACTCTGCAAACTGACTCTGACAATAAATGTCAATGTACAACATATTATACTCTAAATGCCAGCCGTTTTCCACACAGAGAAAACACATAAAAATCCCCTTCAAAAGACATGTTAGAAATCAGAGCACCTACATGTCCCTGTTGTCTCTGTGTCTCTCTGCTTTGCATGATGGTAAGACTGAATTCTCAGTCTCTAGTCACATTTTGTCTATCACCTGTTGTTGTAGGCCTGAGAAGAAGGGAGATGTTCCCCCTGGATTTCCAGAGAAGAAGACTGTTGGTCTGAAGAAGCAGGGAGATGTTCCCTCTGGACTACCAGAAGAAGAGTGTTGGTCTGAAGAAGCAGGGAGACATTCCCCTGGACTACCAGAGAAGACTGTTGTCTGAAGAAGCAGGAGACATTCCCCCTGGACTACCAGAAGACTGTTTTAATTTTAATAATGAGGACCTCCTCAAAGTACCTGTTGTGACCATGTCCAAGATCATTTCTGATCCACCTCCAACTAAGACCCAACGCATCACGTTCCACAGCCCGCGCCGCAGGCACGTGTGCCCGATAACCCCTGACAACGGAAACGCAAACCAGGAAGCCAGAGGAAGATAGAAAACCCCCGTATCCCAGAGTCCTCTCTTCTACAGCCACCTGCGCTATATCTAACACCATCGGTCCTGAGAAAGTATACAGATTCCAGCCACACCTTCTGAGAGATAACCCCCTCCATACTCCTCTGAGTGGACCGATCCAAAGGCTTTGGCAAGGAGGAAGGACTGAGTGGACTGAAACAAGGGCTCCAACCCAGGGGAGGGAGAGATGCTGTTGATCAGACTGAGCATCACATGGTCCAAGGCTGAGAACAGCAGCAACCTGAGACAGCCACAGTCCCAGTCTCAGCTCCAGCGTTGCCCCATCCGTCCCCTGAAACCAGCCCTGAGAGACTACCCATCTCAACACAAGGAGGCTGAGGGACTGGGGAGACTGGGGACGACGTTGAGGTGTCTGTGGGAGGAGGAGGAGGAGGGTGTGTCCCAGTCCAGCCTGGGTTACTGGAACCCTTTACAGGGTTCAAAGAGCACCTCTGTCGCCAGCTTCTCCACCCCCCACCCCCCCCACCCACCCTGGCTCAGCTCTAGAGAAGGCCTCAGAGGGAGACCATATAGACACAGGCAGACAGACCGGCAGACAGAACAGTAGACAGACAGTATAGACAGACAGGTAGACAGACAGGTAGACAGACCGGCAGACAGACCGGCAGACAGACCGGCAGACAGACCGGTAGACAGACAGTATCGACAGACCGGTAGACAGACAGGTAGACAGACCTGCAGACAGACATGTAGATAGACAGGTAGACAGACAGTATCGACAGACCGGTAGACAGACCGGTAGACAGACAGTATCGACAGACCGGTAGACAGACCGGTAGACAGACCGGTAGACAGACCGGTAGACAGACCAGTAGACAGACCGGTAGACAGACCGGTAGACAGACAGTATCGACAGACCGGTAGACAGACCGGTAGACAGACCGGTAGACAGACCGGTAGACAGACAGGTAGACAGACAGGTAGACAGACCGGTAGACAGACATGTAGACAGACAGGTAGACAGACAGTATCGACAGACATGTAGATAGATAGGTAGACAGACAGGTAGACAGATCGGTAGATAGACAGGTGGACAGACCGATAGATGGACAGTATAGACAGACAGGTAGACAGACCGGTAGACAGACAGTATAGACAGACCAGTAGACAGACCGGTAGATAGACAGACAGGTAGACAGACAGGTAGACAGACAGGTAGACAGACAGTATAGACAGACAGGTAGACAGACCGGTAATGTCCCAGGTTCCTCAGGTGCATACCCTCCAGACCCCCTGCAGTACTCTGCCAGCCCATACCGTGCAGCTGTCTGGATCTCAGGGTCCAGGAGGGGCTCTACCCAGAGGGCTCTACCCAGAAGGGCTCTACCTGTTTTAGGAAGGGCCTGTTCTACTACGGGAGGGGCTCTACAGGCCTGTTCTACTACGGAACCGTCACTCTACAGGCCTGTTCTACCCCGGAACCGTCACTCTACAGGCCTGTTCTACCACGGAACCGTCACTCTACAGGCCTGTTCTAACTCACTCTACAGGCCTGTTCTACTGTTCTACCACGGAACAGGCCTGTTCTGCAGTCACTCTACAGGCCTGTTCTACCACGGAACCGTCATTCTACAGGCCTGTTCTACCACTGGGAACCGTCACTCTACAGGCCTGTTCTACACGGAACCGTCACTCTACAGGCCTGTTCTACAGGAACCTGTTCTACAGGCCTGTTCTACTACGGAACCGTCACTCTACAGGCCTGTTCTACTACGGAACCGTCACTCTACAGGCCTGTTCTACCACGGAACCGTCACTCTACAGGCCTGTTCTACTACGGAACCGTCACTCTACAGGCCTGTTCTACCACGGAACCGTCATTCTACAGGCCTGTTCTACTACGGAACCGTCACTCTACAGGCCTGTTCTACCACGGAACCGTCACTCTACAGGCCTGTTCTACCACAGAACGTCACTCTACAGGCCTGTTCTACTACGGAACCGTCACTCTACAGGCCTGTTCTACCACGGAACCGTCACTCTACAGGCCTGTTCTACTATGGAACCGTCACTCTACAGGCCTGTTCTACCACGGGAACCGTCACTCTACAGGCCTGTTCTACGGAACCGTCACTCTAACCTGTTCGAAAGCGTCACTCTACAGGCCTGTTCTACTACGGAACCGTCACTCTACAGGCCTGTTCTACCACCCTGGGAACCGTCACTCTACAGGCCTGTTCTACCGTGGAACCGTCACTCTACAGGCCTGTTCTACCACGGAACCGTCACTCTACAGGCCTGTTCTACCACGGAACCGTCACTCTACAGGCCTGTTCTACCCGGACCGTCACTCTACAGGCCTGTTCTACCACGGAACCGTCACTCTACAGGCCTGTTCTACTACGGAACCGTCACTCTACAGGCCTGTTCTAACTCGAAACCGTCACTCTACAGGCCTGTTCTATCACGGAACCGTCAATCTTTAGGGGTGCCGAGACACTGCCCTGGGGGACTCTGCCTTCAGCACTGCTAATAAGGAGGATAATTGTTTTAGCTATACAGAGGATTGCTACGGCCTGGTCTGCTGAGACGAGCACCATCCCAAAACACACAGCATGGTCAGTCCAGACACCACAGAGACGAGGCCTCCTAAATGGAACACTATCCTTATACAGGGCCCATAGGGCTCTGGTCAGAAGTAATGCAACTCTATACGGAATAGGGACTCAGCCATGGCCTGATCGATAGTCATTGATGTTGGTTGTAGTGGTGTGAGAGATGTTTGTTAGCTGTGACATGACTATAAAGTCTGTAAAAATATCTGTCCTGTGTAGTTAGCTGCTACATTCTGTTCTCTATGTCCTGTGTAGTTAGCGGCTACATTCTGCTCTCTATGTCCTGTGTAGTTAGCTGCTACATTCTGTTCTCTATGTCCTGTGTAGTTAGCTGCTACATTCTGTTCTCTATGTCCTGTGTAGTTAGCTGCTACATTCTGTTCTCTATGTCCTGTGTAGTTAGCTGCTACATTCTGTTCTCTATGTCCTGTGTAGTTAGCTGCTACATTCTGTTCTCTATGTCCTGTGTAGTTAGCTGCTACATTCTGTTCTCTATGTCCTGTGTAGTTAGCTGCTACATTCTGTTCTCTATGTCTTGTGTAGTTAGCTGCTACATTCTGTTCTCTATGTCCTGTGTAGTTAGCTGCTACATTCTGTTCTCTATGTCCTGTGTAGTTAGCGGCTACATTCTGTTCTCTATGTCCTGTGTAGTTAGCTGCTACATTCTGTTCTCTATGTCCTGTGTAGTTAGCTGCTACATTCTGTTCTCTATGTCCTGTGTAGTTAGCTGCTACATTCTGTTCTCTATGTCCTGTGTAGTTAGCTGCTACATTCTGTTCTCTATGTCCTGTGTAGTTAGCTGCTACATTCTGTTCTCTATGTCCTGTGTAGTTAGCTGCTACATTCTGTTCTCTATGTCCTGTGTAGTTAGCTACTACATTCTGTTCTCTATGTTCCTGTGTAGTTGCTACATTCTGCTCTCTATGTCCTGTGTAGTTAGCTGCTACATTATGTTCTCTATGTCCTGTGTAGTTAGCTGCTACATTCTGTTCTCTATGTCCTGTGTAGTTAGCTGCTACATTCTGTTCTCTATGTCCTGTGTAGTTAGCTGCTACATTCTGTTCTCTATGTCCTGTGTAGTTAGCTGCTACATTCTGTTCTCTATGTCCTGTGTAGTTAGCTGCTACATTCTGTTCTCTATGTCCTGTGTAGTTAGTTAGCTGCTACATTCTGTTCTCTATGTCCTGTGTAGTTAGCTGCTACATTCTGTTCTCTATGTCCTGTGTAGTTAGCTGCTACATTCTGTTCTCTATGTCCTGTGTAGTTAGCTACTACATTCTGTTCTCTATGTCCTGTGTAGTTAGCTGCTACATTCTGTTCTCTATGTCCTGTGTAGTTAGCTGCTACATTCTGTTCTCTATGTCCTGTGTAGTTAGCTGCTACATTCTGTTCTCTATGTCCTGTGTAGTTAGCTGCTACATTCTGTTCTCTATGTCCTGTGTAGTTAGCTGCTACATTCTGTTCTCTATGTCCTGTGTAGTTAGCTGCTACATTCTGTTCTCTATGTCCTGTGTAGTTAGCTGCTACATTCTGTTCTCTATGTCCTGTGTAGTTAGCTGCTACATTCTGTTCTCTATGTCCTGTGTAGTTATGCTACATTCTGTTCTCTATGTCCTGTGTAGTTAGCTGCACACATTCTGTTCTCTATGTCCTGTGATTAGCTGCTACATTCTGTTCTCTATGTCCTGTGTAGTTAGCTGCTACATTCTGTTCTCTATGTCCTGTGTAGTTAGCTGCTACATTCTGTTCTCTATGTCCTGTGTAGTTAGCTGCTACATTCTGTTCTCTCTCTGACAAGTTGGCTTATGAAGATCATTCTGTTAATGCATGTTTTTGTAGTTTTCTAGACAAATCCTCTATTTTGGAAGCACCATATAGTCTGTATACTGATTATGATATTACCATTGTAATATGTACCCCCCCCCTCCTTACATTCCCATGTGTTGAATTGCGACAACGGTTTCTTAACCAGCATTCACTAAAATATTTCTTTACATACGTTTTCTCTATTGAAGAAATAAACATTTCTTCCAATGGGCTAAAATGGACATTATATGTTGGCAAGATAAGCAATAATTCGGGAGGAAAGGAAGGGAGGGAGGAGGGAGGAGGGAGGGAGGAGGGAGAAGGAGGGAGGGGAGGGGGGAAGGAGGGAGGGAGGGAGGAGGAGGAGGAGGGAGAGAGGGAGGGAGGGAGAGAGGGAGGGAGGGAGGAGGGGGAGGGAGGAGGAGGAGGAGGAGGAGGGAGAGAGGGAGGAGGGAGGAAGGAGGGGAGGGAGGAGGAGGGAAGGAGGAGGGAGGAGGAGGGGGAAGGAGGGAGGGAGGAGGAGGAGGAGGGGGGAGGGAGAATAGAGCTGGGTTTTCAGCAACACAGACCCTGGAGTCAATCCCAGGTTTACCACTCTGATAGTCTGGTCAGTCATTAGCCAGCAGACTGGTCTCCCGGGGCCTGTGAGGAAGGCCCCCTACTGCGGACACAACATTCTCCACATTCCTGACTAAAACAGGGACAGGGTGGGAGGTGTAGGGTGGGCCCCTACAACAGGGCTTAGGGTGGGAGGTGTAGGGTGGGCCCCTACAACAGGGCTTAGGGTGGGAGGTGTAGGGTGGGCTCCTACAACAGGGCTAGGGTGGGAGGTGTAGGGTGGGCCCCTAAAACAGGGACAGGATGTGAGGTGTAGGGTGGGCCCCTACAACAGGGCTAGGGTGGGAGGTGTAGGGTGGGCTCCTACAACAGGGCTAGGGTGGGAGGTGTAGGGTGGGCCCCTACACCAGGGCTAGAGTGGGAGGTGTAGGGTGGGCCCCTACAACAGAGCTAGAGTGGGAGGTGTAGGGTGGGCCCCTACACCAGGGCTAGGGTGGGAGGTGTAGTGTGGGCCCTTACAACAGGGTTAGGGTGGGAAGTGTAGGGTGGGCCCCTACAACAGGGCTAGGGTAGAAGGTGTAGGGTGGGCCCCTACACTAGGGCTAGAGTGGGAGGTGTAGGGTGGGCCCCTACAACAGAGCTAGAGTGGGAGGTGTAGGGTGGGCCCCTACACCAGGGCTAGGGTGGGAGGTGTAGTGTGGGCCCTTACAACAGGGTTAGGGTGGGAAGTGTAGGGTGGGCCCCTACAACAGGGCTAGGGTAGAAGGTGTAGGGTGGGCCCCTACACCAGGGCTAGAGTGGGAGGTGTAGGGTGGGCCCCTACAACAGGGCTAGAGTGGGAGGTGCAGGGTGGGCCCTACAACAGGGCTAGGGTGGGAGGTGTGGGGTGGGCCCCTACAACAGGGCTAGGGTGGGAGCCTACAACAGGGCTAGGGTGGGAGCCTAAAACAGGGCTAGGGTGGGAGGTGTAGGGTGCGCCCCTACAACAGGGCTAGGGTGGGAGGTACAGGGTGGGCCCCTACAACAGGGCTAGGGTGGGAGCCTACAACAGGGCTAGGGTGGGAGTGTATGGAGCAGGGTAGGCCTTATGAGCTCTGGTCTAAAGTAGTGCATTATATAGGGAATAGGGCTCTGGTCTAATGTAGTGCACTATATAGGGAATAGGGCTCTGGTCTAAAGTAGTGCACTATATAGGGAATAGGACTCTGGTCTAAAGTAGTGCACTATATAGGGAATAGGGCTCTGGTCTAAAGTAGTGTACAATATAGGGAATAGGGCTCTGGTCTAAAGTAGTGTACAATATAGGGAATAGGGCTCTGGTCTATAGTAGTGTACTATATAGGGAATAGGGCTCTGGTCTAATGTAGTGCACTATATAGGGAATAGGGCTCTGGTCTAAAGTAGTGCACTATATAGGGAATAGGACTCTGGTCTAAAGTAGTGCACTATATAGGGAATAGGGCTCTGGTCTAAAGTAGTGTACAATATAGGGAATAGGGCTCTGGTCTAAAGTAGTGTACAATATAGGGAATAGGGCTCTGGTCTAAAGTCGGTGCACTATATAGGGAATAGGGACCTGGTCTAAAGTAGTGCACTATATAGGGAATAGGGTTCCTTTTAAGATGTAACCATGGTCTAATAGTGGTTAACTGGGATGAATCCATTTTAAAGGTCCCTGACTAGAACTACCAGTAGAGTAGTGGTGGAAACACCAGCAGCATGTCATGAGATTCAACTGAACACCACTAGAGGGCGCTACTGGACTACTGTGAACTGGGATGTCTGCTAGACCAGGCACAACACACCTCTAATGAACCTCAAACAACCACAGTGTGTGTGTGCTCGTGCATGTGTTTGTGACTGTGCATTCTATAGAGGGAGCGAGACAGAGAGGGAGCGAGACAGAGAGGGAGCGAGACAGAGAGGGAGCGAGACAGAGAGGGAGAGAGACAGAGAGGGAGAGAGACAGAGAGGGAGAGAGACAGAGAGGGAGAGAGACAGAGAGGGACAGAGACAGAGAGGGAGAGGGAGAGAGACAGAGAGGGAGAGGGAGAGAGACAGAGAGGGAGAGGGAGAGAGACAGAGAGGGAGAGAGACCGAGAGGGAGAGAGACCGAGAGGGAGAGAGACCGAGAGGGAGAGAGACCGAGAGGGAGCGAGACGCAGAGGGAGCGAGACGCAGAGGGAGCGAGACGCAGAGGGAGCGAGACGCAGAGGGAGCGAGACGCAGAGGGAGCGAGACGCAGAGGGAGCGAGACGCAGAGGGAGCGAGACGCAGAGGGAGAGAGACGCAGAGGGAGAGAGACGCAGAGGGAGAGAGACGCAGAGAGGGAGAGAGACGCAGAGGGAGAGAGACGCAGAGGGAGAGAGACGCAGAGGGAGAGAGACGCAGAGGGAGAGAGACGCAGAGGGAGAGAGACGCAGAGGGAGAGAGACGCAGAGGGAGAGAGACGCAGAGGGAGAGAGACGCAGAGGGAGAGAGACGCAGAGGGAGAGAGACGCAGAGGGAGAGAGACAGAGAGGGAGCGAGACGCAGAGGGAGAGAGACGCAGAGGGAGAGAGACGCAGAGGGAGAGAGACGAGAGGGAGAGAGACGAGAGGGAGAGAGACGCAGAGGAGAGAGACGCAGAGGGAGAGAGACGAGAGGGAGAGAGACGAGAGGGGAGAGAGACGCAGAGGGAGAGAGACAGAGAGGGAGCGAGACAGAGAGGGAGCGAGACAGAGAGAGACAGAGAGAGAGAGATTTTGTTTCTTTCTGGAGAACAATCAAGACAAGGAGCTATCTATCCAAAACAGAGATGTAGATAACCAGAAGATAAAGAATGGGATGAAGCCAGTGGTTCAGATGGAACTATCCAACCAGAAGTTAAAGAATGGGATGAAGCCAGTGGTTCAGGTGGAACTATCCAACCAGAAGTTAAAGAATGGGATGAAGCCAGTGGTTCAGATGGAACTATCCAACCAGAAGATAAAGAATGGGATGAAGCCAGTGTCTCAGGTGGAACTATCCAACCAGAAGTTAAAGAATGGGATGAAGCCAGTGGTTCAGGTGGAACTATCCAACCAGTAGATACATCTCCTATAAATGTTAATATCTGGTTGCGTTGACAACCAAACACAAATCAATATTACTTTTGTAATCCAGCAAATGGACTAAAGTTAAGACTATGTTACAAACTACTTTAACATTCAACCTTTAAATAAATAACATCCATGGTCACATTTTGATCCTACTGGATACATTTCTTTGTGTGTAATCTTATAGAGCGTTTCTCGTTCCAGGTAGCAGGTCAGAGGTCATCACAGGTCTGTGGAGATCTTCACAATGGGCTCTAATTATCCGTCAGGAATCTACAACAGCATTGATCACTTGCACCGTGGTCTTGTTAATGTAATCTCAACTACAACCCAATGTCATTAGGTTATTAGATGAAGCACAGCGACACCACGTTTATATGTTGTATAACTAAACGAAATACCTGACATTGTCTTCTCATTTTGCACTTTGCTGAGCTTTTAAATGGTTGAAAGCATAGTAATAACACACTGGAAAGTCAACGAACGTTTGTCTGTCTGAGTGGGTGAATATAGGTTGTAATCTCCTTTATCAACGACTAAACCAAACACTCTATGTTTTCATTTAACCTTTATTTAACTAGGCAAGTCAGTTTAAGAACAAATTCTTATTTACAATGACGGCCTACACCCCGGCCAAACCCGGAGAACGCTGGGCCAATTGTGCGCCGCGCCTATGGGACTCCCAATCACGGCCGGATGTGATACAGCCTGGAATCGAACCCAGGGGCTGTAGTGACACCTCTTGAACTGAGATGCAGTGCCTTAGACCGCTGCGTCACTCGGGAGCCATGACGTGCTGTACCCAGTGGGTATTTAATTTGGCTGTTTCTTAGAAGAATCTTTCATTAATCCTTCTCTCTAAACAACAACGTGGGGAAGACCTTGAGGGAGGCTGCATCAGGGGTGGAGGGAAGACCTTGAGGGAGGCTGCATCAGGGGTGGAGGGGAAGACCTTGATGGAGGCTGCATCAGGGGTGGAGGGGAAGACCTTGAGGGAGGCTGCATCAGGGGTGGAGGGGACGACCTTGAGGGAGGCTGCATCAGGGGTGGAGGGGACGACCTTGATGGAGGCTGCATCAGGGGTGGAGGGGACGACCTTGAGGGAGGCTGCATCAGGGGTGGAGGGGACGACCTTGATGGAGGCTGCATCAGAGGTGGAGGGGAAGACCTTGAGGGAGGCTGCATCAGAGGTGGAGGGGAAGACCTTGAGGGAGGCTGCATCAGGGGTGGATGGGAAGACCTTGAGAGAGGCTGCATCAGGGGTGGAGGGGAAGACCTTGAGGGAGGCTGCATCAGGGGTGGAGGGGAAGACCTTGAGGGAGGCTGCATCAGGGGTGGAGGGGAAGACCTTGAGGGAGGCTGTATCAGGGGTGGAGGGGAAGACCTTGAGGGAGGCTGTATCAGGGGTGGAGGGGAAGACCTTGAGGGAGGCTGCATCAGGGGTGGAGGGGAAGACCTTGAGGGAGGCTGCATCATGGGTGGAGGGGAAGACCTTGAGGGAGGCTGCATCATGGGTGGAGGGGAAGACCTTGAGGGAGGCTGCATCATGGGTGGAGGGGAAGACCTTGAGGGAGGCTGCAGAAACAAACTTTCAAACAAAAGGAAACCTCTCCTACAGCTACCCAGAGATAAAGGCCTCCTAGAGACAACATCCTCTCCTACAGCTACCCAGAGATAAAGGCCTCCTAGAGACAACATCCTCTCCTACAGCTACCCAGAGATAAAGGCCTCCTAGAGACAACATCCTCT
>NW_025751822.1:0-14170 GCF_021184085.1 Oncorhynchus gorbuscha | reverse complement strand
CTCCCTCCAACTCTCCCTCCGTCTCTCCCTCCATCTCTCCCTCCGTCTCTCCCTGCGTCTCTCCACCGTCTCTCACTCCATCTCTCTCCATCTCTCACTCTCTCTCCCCTCCGTCTCTCCCTCTGTCTCTCCACCGTCTCTCACTTTATCTCTCACTCTCTCTCTCCATCCGTGTCTCCCTCCGTCTCTCCCTCTGTCTCTCCACCGTCTCTCCCTCCGTCTCTCCCCCCATCTCTCCCTCTGTCTCTCCACCGTCTCTCACTCTATCTCTCCCTCCCTCTCTCCCTCCGTCTCTCCCTCCGTCTCTCCTCCGTCTCTCCCTCCGTCTCTCCCCTCCGTCTCTCCACCGTCTCTCCACCTTCTCTCCCTCCGTCTCTCCCTCCGTCTCTCCCTGCGTCTCTCCGCCGTCTCTCACTCCATCTCTCACTCCATCTCTCACTCTCTCTCTCATTCTGTCTCTCCACCATCTCTCACTCTATCTCTCACTCTCTCTCCCCTTCCGTATCTCCCTCTGTCTCTCCACCGTCTCTCACTCTCTCTCCCTCCGTGTCTCCCTCCGTCTCTCCCTCCGTCTCTCCTCTGTCTCTCCCTCCGTCTCTCCCTCCGTCTCTCCACCGTCTCTCCACCATCTCTCCACCGTCTCCCCACGTCTCTCCCTCCGTCTCTCCCTCCAACTCTCCCTCCGTCTCTCCCTCCGTCTCTTCCTCCGTCTCTCCTCCATCTCTCCACCGTCTCTCACTTTATCTCTCACTCTCTCTCTCCATCCGTGTCTCCCTCCGTCTCTCCCTCTGTCTCTCCACCGTCTCTCTCCCTCTGTCTCTCCCCCGTCTCTCTCTCTGTCTCTCCACTGTCTCTCACATTATCTCTCACTCTCTCTCTCTCCATCCGTGTCTCCCTCCGTCTCTCCCTCCGTCTCTCCCCTCCGTCTCTCCCTCCATCTCTCCTCCGTCTCTCCACCGTCTCTCCCTCCGTCTCTCCCTCTGTCTCTCCCTCCGTCTCTCCACCGTCTCTCCACCATCTCTCCTCCGTCTCTCCCTCCGTTTCTCCCTCCGTCTCTCCCTCCGTCTCTCCCTGCGTCTCTCCACCGTCTCTCACTCCCATCTCTCCTCCGTCTCTCCACCGTCTCCCCACCGTCTCTCCCTCCATCTCTCCCTCCGTCTCTCCCTCCATCTCTCCCTCCATCTCTCCCTGCGTCTCTCCACCGTCTCTCACTCCATCTCTCACTCCATCTCTCACTCTCTCTCCCCCTCCGTCTCTCCCTCTGTCTCTCCACCATCTCTCACTTTATCTCTCACTCTCTCTCTCCATCCGTGTCTCCCTCCGTCTCTCCCTCTGTCTCTCCACCGTCTCTCCCTCTGTCTCTCCCCCCATCTCTCCCTCTGTCTCTCACTCTCTCTCCATCCGTGTCTCCCTCCGTCTCTCCCTCTGTCTCTCCACCGTCTCTCCTCCCTCTCTCCCTCCGTCTCTCCCTCTCTCTTCACCGTCTTACCCTCTGGCTCTCCACCATCTCTCCCTCCGTCTCCCTCCGTCTCTTCCTCCGTCTCTCCCTCCGTCTCTCCACCGTCTCTCCACCGTCTCTCCCTCTGTCTCTCCCTCCGTCTCTCCCTCCGTCTCTCTCTCCACAGTCTCTCCACAGTCTCTCCACCGTCTCTCCCTCTGTCTCTCCCTCCGTCTCTCCACCGTCTCTCCCTCTGTCTCTTCACCGTCTTTCCCTCTGGCTCTCCACCGTCTCTCCCTCCGTCTCTCCCTCCGTCTCTCCCTCCGTCTCTCCCTCCGTCTCTCCCTCCGTCTCTCCACCGTCTCTCCACCTTCTCTCCCTCCGTCTCTCCCTCCGTCTCTCCCTGCGTCTCTCCACCGTCTCTCACTCCATCTCTCACTCCATCTCTCACTCTCTCTCTCATTCTGTCTCTCCACCATCTCTCACTCTATCTCTCACTCTCTCTCCCCTTCCGTATCTCCCTCTGTCTCTCCACCGTCTCTCACTCTCTCTCCCTCCGTCTCTCCCTCCGTCTCTCCCTCCGTCTCTCCCTCTGTCTCATCCTCTGTCTCTCCCTCCGTCTCTCCACCGTCTCTCCACCATCTCTCCACCGTCTCCCCACCGTCTCTCCCTCCGTCTCTCCCTCCAACTCTCCCTCCGTCTCTCCCTCCATCTCTCCCTCCGTCTCTCCCTGCGTCTCTCCACCGTCTCTCACTCCATCTCTCACTCCATCTCTCACTCTCTCTCCCCCTCCGTCTCTCCCTCTGTCTCTCCACCGTCTCTCACTTTATCTCTCACTCTCTCTCTCCATCCGTGTCTCCCTCCGTCTCTCCCTCTGTCTCTCCACCGTCTCTCCCTCCGTCTCTCCCCCCATCTCTCCCTCTGTCTCTCCACCGTCTCTCACTCTATCTCTCACTCTCTCTCCCCCTCCGTCTCTCACTCTGTCTCTCCAACGTCTCTCACTCTATCTCTCACTCTCTCTCCATCCGTGTCTCCCTCCGTCTCTCCCTCTGTCTCTCCACCGTCTCTCCCTCCGTCTCTCCCTGCGTCTCTCCACCGTCTCTCACTCCATCTCTCACTCCATCTCTCACTCTCTCTCCCCCTCCGTCTCTCCCTCTGTCTCTCCACCGTCTCTCACTTTATCTCTCACTCTCTCTCTCCATCCGTGTCTCCCTCCGTCTCTCCCTCTGTCTCTCCACCGTCTCTCCCTCTGTCTCTCCCCCCATCTCTCCCTCTGTCTCTCACTCTCTCTCCATCCGTGTCTCCCTCCGTCTCTCCCTCTGTCTCTCCACGTCTCCACCGTCTCTCCCTCCCTCTCTCCCTCCGTCTCTCCCTCTCTCTTCACCGTCTTACCCTCTGGCTCTCCACCATCTCTCCCTCCGTCTCTCCCTCCGTCTCTTCCTCCGTCTCTCCACCGTCTCTCCACCGTCTCTCCCTCTGTCTCTCCCTCCGTCTCTCCCTCCGTCTCTCTCTCCACAGTCTCTCCACAGTCTCTCCACCGTCTCTCCCTCTGTCTCTCCCTCCGTCTCTCCACCGTCTCTCCCTCTGTCTCTTCACCGTCTCTCCCTCTGGCTCTCCACCGTCTCTCCCTCCGTCTCTCCCTCCGTCTCTCCCTCCGTCTCTCCCTCCGTCTCTCCATCCGTCTCTCCACCGTCTCTCCACCTTCTCTCCCTCCGTCTCTCCCTCCGTCTCTCCCTGCGTCTCTCCGCCGTCTCTCACTCCATCTCTCACTCCATCTCTCACTCTCTCTCTCAGTCTGTCTCTCCACCATCTCTCACTCTATCTCTCACTCTCTCTCCCCTTCCGTATCTCCCTCTGTCTCTCCACCGTCTCTCACTCTCTCTCCCTCCGTCTCTCCCTCCGTCTCTCCCTCCGTCTCTCCCTCTGTCTCTCCCTCCGTCTCTCCCTCCGTCTCTCCACCGTCTCTCCACCATCTCTCCACCGTCTCCCCACCGTCTCTCCCTCCGTCTCTCCCTCCAACTCTCCCTCCGTATCTCCCTCCATCTCTCCCTCCGTCTCTCCCTGCGTCTCTCCACCGTCTCTCACTCCATCTCTCACTCCATCTCTCACTCTCTCTCCCCCTCCGTCTCTCCCTCTGTCTCTCCACCGTCTCTCACTTTATCTCTCACTCTCTCTCTCCATCCGTGTCTCCCTCCGTCTCTCCCTCTGTCTCTCCACCGTCTCTCCCTCCGTCTCTCCCCCCGTCTCTCCCTCTGTCTCTCCACCGTCTCTCACTCTATCTCTCCCTCCCTCTCTCCCTCCGTCTCTCCCTCCGTCTCTCCCTCCGTCTCTCCCTCCGTCTCTCCACCGTCTCTCCCTCCATCTCTCCCTCCGTCTCTCCATGCGTCTCTCCACCGTCTCTCACTCCGTCTCTCCCTCCGTCTCTCCCTCCGTCTCTCCTCCACAGTCTCTCCACAGTCTCTCCACCGTCTCTCCTCTGTCTCTCCCTCCGTCTCTCCACCGTCTCTCCCTCTGTCTCTCCTCCGTCTCTCCCTCTCTCTTCACCGTCTCTCCCTCTGGCTCTCCACCGTCTCTCCACCGTCTCTCCCTCTGTCTCTCCCTCCGTCTCTCCACCGTCTCTCCCTCTGTCTCTCCCTCCGTCTCTCCCTCTCTCTTCACCGTCTCTCCCTCCGTCTCTCCCACCGTATCTCGACCGTCTCTCCCTCCGTCTCTCCCTCCGTCTCTCCCTCCGTCTCTCCCTCCGTCTCTCCACCGTCTCTCCACCGTCTCTCCACCGTCTCTCCCTCTGTCTCTCCCTCCGTCTCTCCACCGTCTCTCCCTCTGTCTCTCCCTCCGTCTCTCCCTCTCTCTTCACCGTCTCTCACTCCGTCTCTCCCTCCGTCTCTCCCTCACCGTCTCTCCCTCTGTCTCTCCCTCCGTCTCTCCCTCCGTCTCTCCACCGTCTCTCCACTGTCTCTCCCTCCGTCTCTCCCTCCGTCTCTCCCTGCGTCTCTCCGCCGTCTCTCACTCCATCTCTCACTCTTTCTCTCATTCTGTCTCTCCACCATCTCTCACTCTCTCTCCCCTTCCGTATCTCCCTCTGTCTCTCCACCGTCTCTCACTCTATCTCTCCCTTCGTCTCTTCCTCCGTCTCTCCCTCCATCTCTCCACCGTCTCTCACTTTATCTCTCACTCTCTCTCTCCATCCGTGTCTCCCTCCGTCTCTCCCTCTGTCTCTCCACCGTCTCTCCCTCCGTCTCTCCCCCCGTCTCTCCCTCTGTCTCTCCACCATCTCTCCCTCCGTCTCTCCCTCCGTCTCTCCCACCGTCTCTCCCTCCGTCTCTCCCACCGTCTCTCCCTCCGTCTCTCCCTCCGTCTCTCCACCGTCTCTCCACCGTCTCTCCCTCCGTCTCTCCCTCCGTCTCTCCCTCCGTCTCTCTCTCCACAGTCTCTCCACAGTCTCTCCACCGTCTCTCCCTCTGTCTCTCCCTCCGTCTCTCCACCGTCTCTCCCTCTGTCTCTCCCTCCGTCTCTCCCTCTCTCTTCACCGTCTCTCCCTCTGGCTCTCCACCGTCTCTCCCTCCGTCTCTCCCTCCGTCTCTCCCTCCGTCTCTCCCTCCGTCTCTCCACCGTCTCTCCACCTTCTCTCCCTCCGTCTCTCCCTCCATCTCTCCGCCGTCTCTCACTCCATCTCTCACTCCATCTCTCACTCTCTCTCTCATTCTGTCTCTCCACCATCTCTCACTCTATCTCTCACTCTCTCTCCCCTTCCGTATCTCCCTCTGTCTCTCCACCGTCTCTCACTCTCTCTCCCCTTCCGTATCTCCCTCTGTCTCTCCACCGTCTCTCACTCTATCTCTCCCTCCGTCTCTTCCTCCGTCTCTCCCTCCATCTCTCCACCGTCTCTCACTTTATCTCTCACTCTCTCTCTCCATCCTTGTCTCCCTCCGTCTCTCCCTCTGTCTCTCCACCGTCTCTCCCCTCCGTCTCTCCCCCGTCTCTCCTCTGTCTCTCCACTGTCTCTCACATTATCTCTCACTCTCTCTCTCCATCCGTGTCTCCCTCCGTCTCTCCTCCGTCTCTCCCTCCATCTCTCCCTCCGTCTCTCCACCGTCTCTCCCTCCGTCTCTCCCTCCGTCTCTCCCTCCGTCTCTCCTCCGTCTCTCCACCGTCTCTCCACCATCTCTCCTCCGTCTCTCCCTCCGTTTCTCCCTCCGTCTCTCCCTCCGTCTCTCCTGCGTCTCTCCACCGTCTCTCACTCCCATCTCTCCCTCTGTCTCTCCACCGTCTCCCCACCATCTCTCCCTCCATCTCTCCCTCCATCTCTCCCTCCATCTCTCCCTCCGTCTCTCCCTCGTCTCTCCACCGTCTCTCACTCCATCTCTCACTCCATCTCTCACTCTCTCTCCCCTCCGTCTCTCCCTCTGTCTCTCCACCGTCTCTCACTTTATCTCTCACTCTCTCTCTCCATCCGTGTCTCCCTCCGTCTCTCCTCTGTCTCTCCACCGTCTCTCCTCTGTCTCTCCCCCGTCTCTCCCTCTGTCTCTCACTCTCTCTCCATCCGTGTCTCCCTCCGTCTCTCCCTCTGTCTCTCCACCGTCTCTCCCTCCCTCTCTCCCTCCGTCTCTCCCTCTCTCTTCACCGTCTTACCCTCTGGCTCTCCACCATCTCTCCCTCCGTCTCTCCCTCCGTCTCTTCCTCCGTCTCTCCCTCCGTCTCTCCACCGTCTCTCCACCGTCTCCCTCCGTCTCTCCTCCGTCTCTCCCTCCGTCTCTCTCTCCACAGTCTCTCCACAGTCTCTCCACCGTCTCTCCCTCTGTCTCTCCCTCCGTCTCTCCACCGTCTCTCCCTCTGTCTCTCCCTCCGTCTCTCCCTCTCTTTCACCGTCTCTCCCTCTGGCTCTCCACCGTCTCTCCCTCCGTCTCTCCACCGTCTCTCCCTCCGTCTCTCCTCCGTCTCTCCACCGTCTCTCCACCTTCTCTCCCTCCGTCTCTCCCTCCGTCTCTCCCTGCGTCTCTCCGCCGTCTCTCACTCCATCTCTCACTCCATCTCTCACTCTCTCTCTCATTCTGTGTCTCCACCATCTCTCACTCTATCTCTCACTCTCTCTCCCCTTCCGTATCTCCCTCTGTCTCTCCACCGTCTCTCACTCTCTCTCCCTCCGTCTCTCCCTCCGTCTCTCCCTCTGTCTCTCCCTCCGTCTCTCCCTCCGTCTCTCCACCGTCTCTCCACCATCTCTCCACCGTCTCCCCACCGTCTCTCCCTCCGTCTCTCCCTCCATCTCTCCCTCCGTCTCGCCCTGCGTCTCTCCACCGTCTCTCACTCCATCTCTCACTCCGTCTCTCACTCTCTCTCCCCCTCCGTCTCTCCCTCTGTCTCTCCACCGTCTCTCACTTTATCTCTCACTCTCTCTCTCCACCCGTGTCTCCCTCCGTCTCTCCCTCTGTCTCTCCACCGTCTCTCCCTCCGTCTCTCCCCCCGTCTCTCCCTCTGTCTCTCCACCGTCTCTCACTCTATCTCTCACTCTCTCTCCCCCTCCGTCTCTCCCTCTGTCTCTCCAACGTCTCTCACTCTATCTCTCACTCTCTCTCCATCCGTGTCTCCCTCCGTCTCTCCCTCTGTCTCTCCACCGTCTCTCCCTCCGTCTCTCCCTCCGTCTCTCCCTCTGGCTCTCCACCGTCTCTCCCTCCGTCTCTCCCTCCATCTCTCCCTCTGTCTCTCCCTCTGTCTCTCCCTCCGTCTCTCCCTCCGTCTCTCCCTCCGTCTCTCCACCGTCTCTCCACCGTCTCTCCCTCTGTCGCTCCCTCCGTCTCTCCCTCTATCTCTCCCTCCATCTCTCCCTCCGTCTCTCCACCGTCTCTCCTCCGTCTCTCCCTCCGTCTCCCTCTGTCTCTCCCTCCGTCTCTCCCTCCGTCTCTCCACCGTCTCTCACTCTCTCTCCCTCCGTCTCTCCCTCCGTCTCTCCCTCCGTCTCTCCCTCTGTCTCTCCCTCCATCTCTCCCTCCGTCTCTCCACCGTCTCTCCACCATCTCTCCACCGTCTCCCCACCGTCTCTCCCTCCGTCTCTCCCTCCAACTCTCCCTCCGTCTCTCCCTCCATCTCTCCCTCAGTCTCTCCCTGCGTCTCTCCACCGTCTCTCACTCCATCTCTCACTCCATCTCTCACTCTCTCTCCCCCTCCGTCTCTCCCTCTGTCTCTCCAACGTCTCTCACTCTATCTCTCACTCTCTCTCCATCCGTGTCTCCCTCCGTCTCTCCCTCTGTCTCTCCACCATCTCTCCCTCCATCTCTCCCTCCGTCTCTCCCTCTGGCTCTCCACCGTCTCTCCTCCGTCTCTCCTCCGTCTCTCCCTCCGTCTCTCCCTCCGTCTCTCCCTCCGTCTCTCCCACCGTATCTCCACCGTCTCTCCTCCGTCTCTCCCTCCGTCTCCCCCGTCTCTCCACCGTCTCTCCCTCTGTCTCTCCCTCCGTCTCTCCACCGTCTCTCCCTCTGTCTCTCCCTCCGTCTCTCCCTCTCTCTTCACCGTCTCTCCCTCCGTCTCTCCCACCGTATCTCCACCGTCTCTCCCTCTGTCTCTCCCTCCGTCTCTCCCTCCGTCTCTCCCTCCGTCTCTCCACCGTCTCTCCACCGTCTCTCCCTCTGTCTCTCCTCCGTCTCTCCACCGTCTCTCCCTCTGTCTCTCCCTCCGTCTCTCCCTCTCTCTTCACCGTCTCTCCCTCCGTCTCTCCCTCCGTCTCTCCCTCTCTCTTCACCGTCTCTCCCTCTGTCTCTCCCTCCGTCTCTCCCTCCGTCTCTCCACCGTCTCTCCACCGTCTCTCCCTCCGTCTCTCCTCCGTCTCCCCTCGTCTCTCCGCCGTCTCTCACTCCATCTCTCACTCTTTCTCTCATTCTGTCTCTCCACCATCTCTCACTCTCTCTCCCCTTCCGTATCTCCCTCTGTCTCTCCACCGTCTCTCACTCTATCTCTCCCCCCGTCTCTTCCTCCGTCTCTCCCTCCATCTCTCCACCGTCTCTCACTTTATCTCTCACTCTCTCTCTCCATCCGTGTCTCCCTCCGTCTCTCCTCTGTCTCTCCACCGTCTCTCCCTCCGTCTCTCCCCCGTCTCCCTCTGTCTCTCCACTGTCTCTCACATTATCTCTCACTCTCTCTCTCCATCCGTGTCTCCCTCCGTCTCTCCCTCCGTCTCTCCCTCCGTCTCTCCCTCCATCTCTCCCTCCGTCTCTCCACCGTCTCTCCCTCCGTCTCTCCCTCCATCTCTCCCTCTGTCTCTCCCTCCGTCTCTCCCTCCGTCTCTCCACCGTCTCTCACTCTCTCTCCCTCCGTCTCTCCCTCCGTCTCTCCCTCCGTCTCTCCCTCTGTCTCTCCCTCCGTCTCTCCCTCCGTCTCTCCACCGTCTCTCCACCATCTCTCCCTTCGTCTCTCCCTCCGTCTCTCCCTCTGGCTCTCCACCTCTCTCCCTCCGTCTCTCCCTCCGTCTCTCCCTCCGTCTCTCCCTCCCATCTCTCCCTCCGTCTCTCCACCGTATCTCCACCGTCTCTCCCTCCGTCTCTCCTCCGTCTCTCCCTCCGTCTCTCCCTCCGTCTCTCCACCGTCTCTCCACCGTCTCTCCTCTGTCTCTCCCTCCGTCTCTCCACCGTCTCTCCCTCTGTCTCTCCCTCCGTCTCTCCCTCTCTCTTCACCGTCTCTCCCTCCGTCTCTCCCACCGTCTCTCCACCCGTCTCTCCCTCCGTCTCCCCTCCGTCTCTCCCCTCCGTCTCTCCACCGTCTCTCCACCGTCTCTCCCTCTGTCTCTCCCTCCGTCTCTCCACCGTCTCTCCCTCTGTCTCTCCCTCCGTCTCTCCCTCTCTCTTCACCGTCTCTCCCTCCATCTCTCCCTCCGTCTCTCCCTCTCTCTTCACCGTCTCTCCCTCTGTCTCTCCCTCCGTCTCTCCCTCCGTCTCTCCACCGTCTCTCCACCGTCTCTCCCTCCGTCTCTCCCTCCGTCTCTCCCTGCGTCTCTCCGCCGTCTCTCACTCCATCTCTCACTCTTTCTCTCATTCTGTCTCTCCACCATCTCTCACTCTCTCTCCCCTTCCGTATCTCCCTCTGTCTCTCCACCGTCTCTCACTCTATCTCTCCCTCCGTCTCTTCCTCCGTCTCTCCCTCCATCTCTCCACCGTCTCTCACTTTATCTCTCACTCTCTCTCTCCATCCGTGTCTCCCTCCGTCTCTCCCTCTGTCTCTCCACCGTCTCTCCCTCCGTCTCTCCCCCCGTCTCTCCCTCTGTCTCTCCACTGTCTCTCACATTATCTCTCACTCTCTCTCCATCCGTGTCTCCCTCCGTCTCTCCCTCCGTCTCTCCTCCGTCTCTCCCTCCATCTCTCCCTCCGTCTCTCACTCTATCTCTCCCTCCGTCTCTTCCTCCGTCTCTCCCTCCATCTCTCCACCGTCTCTCACTTTATCTCTCACTCTCTCTCTCCATCCGTGTCTCCCTCCGTCTCTCCCTCTGTCTCTCCACCGTCTCTCCCTCCGTCTCTCCCCCTCCGTCTCTCCCTCTGTCTCTCCACCATCTCTCACTTTATCTCTCACTCTCTCTCTCCATCCGTGTCTCCCTCCGTCTCTCCCTCTGTCTCTCCACTGTCTCTCCCTCTGTCTCTCCCCCCATCTCTCCCTCTGTCTCTCACTCTCTCTCCATCCGTGTCTCCCTCCGTCTCTCCCTTTGTCTCTCCACCGTCTCTCCTCCCTCTCTCCTCCGTCTCTCCCTCTCTCTTCACCGTCTTACCCTCTGGCTCTCCACCATCTCTCCCTCCGTCTCTCCCTCCGTCTCTTCCTCCGTCTCTCCTCCGTCTCTCCACCGTCTCTCCACCGTCTCTCCTCTGTCTCTCCCTCCGTCTCTCCCTCCGTCTCTCTCTCCACAGTCTCTCCACAGTCTCTCCACCGTCTCTCCCTCTGTCTCTCCCTCCGTCTCTCCACCGTCTCTCCCTCTGTCTCTTCACCGTCTTTCCCTCTGGCTCTCCACCGTCTCTCCCTCCGTCTCTCCCTCCGTCTCTCCCTCCGTCTCTCCCTCCGTCTCTCCTCCGTCTCTCCACCGTCTCTCCACCTTCTCTCCCTCCGTCTCTCCCTCCGTCTCTCCTCGTCTCTCCGCCGTCTCTCACTCCATCTCTCACTCCATCTCTCACTCTCTCTCTCATTCTGTCTCTCCACCATCTCTCACTCTATCTCTCACTCTCTCTCCCCTTCCGTATCTCCCTCTGTCTCTCCACCGTCTCTCACTCTCTCTCCCTCCGTCTCTCCCTCCGTCTCTCCCTCTGTCTCATCCTCTGTCTCTCCCTCCGTCTCTCCACCGTCTCTCCACCATCTCTCCACCGTCTCCCCACCGTCTCTCCCTCCGTCTCTCCCTCCAACTCTCCCTCCGTCTCTCCCTCCATCTCTCCCTCCGTCTCTCCCTGCGTCTCTCCACCGTCTCTCACTCCATCTCTCACTCCATCTCTCACTCTCTCTCCCCTCCGTCTCTCCCTCTGTCTCTCCACCGTCTCTCACTTTATCTCTCACTCTCTCTCTCCATCCGTGTCTCCCTCCGTCTCTCCCTCCGTCTCTCCCTCCGTCTCTCCCACCGTATCTCCACCGTCTCTCCCTCCGTCTCTCCCTCCGTCTCTCCCTCCGTCTCTCCCTCCGTCTCTCCACCGTCTCTCCACCGTCTCTCCCTCTGTCTCTCCCTCCGTCTCTCCACCGTCTCTCCCTCTGTCTCTCCCTCCGTCTCTCCCTCTCTCTTCACCGTCTCTCCCTCCGTCTCTTCCTCTGTCTCTCCACCGTCTCTCCACCGTCTCTCCCTCTGTCTCTCCCTCCGTCTCTCCCTCCGTCTCTCCACCGTCTCTCCACCGTCTCTCCCTCTGTCTCTCCCTCTGTCTCTCCCTCCGTCTCTCCACCGTCTCTCCCTCTGTCTCTTCACCGTCTCTCCCTCTGGCTCTTCACCGTCTCTCCCTCTGTCTCTCCCTCCGTCTCTCCCTCCGTCTCTCCTCCGTCTCTCCACCGTCTCTCCACCTTCTCTCCCTCCGTCTCTCCTCCGTCTTCTCCCTTTGCGTCTCTCCGCCGTCTCTCACTCCATCTCTCACTCCATCTCTCACTCTCTCTCTCAGTCTGTCTCTCCACCATCTCTCACTCTATCTCTCACTCTCTCTCCCCTTCCGTATCTCCCTCTGTCTCTCCACCGTCTCTCACTCTCTCTCCCTCCGTCTCTCCCTCTGTCTCTCCCTCCGTCTCTCCCTCTGTCTCTCCCTCCGTCTCTCCCTCCGTCTCTCCACCGTCTCTCCACCATCTCTCCACCGTCTCCCCACCGTCTCTCCCTCCGTCTCTCCCTCCAACTCTCCCTCCGTCTCTCCCTCCATCTCTCCCTCCGTCTCTCCCTGCGTCTCTCCACCGTCTCTCACTCCATCTCTCACTCCATCTCTCACTCTCTCTCCCCCTCCGTCTCCCTCTGTCTCTCCACCGTCTCTCACTTTATCTCTCACTCTCTCTCTCATCCGTGTCTCCCTCCGTCTCTCCTCTGTCTCTCCACCGTCTCTCCCTCCGTCTCTCCCCCATCTCTCCCTCTGTCTCTCCACCGTCTCTCACTCTATCTCTCCCTCCCTCTCTCCTCCGTCTCTCCCTCCGTCTCTCCTCCGTCTCTCCACCGTCTCTCCACCTTCTCTCCTCCGTCTCTCCCTCCGTCTCTCCCTGCGTCTCTCCTCCAACTCTCCTCCGTCCTCCCTCCGTCTCTTCCTCCGTCTCTCCTCCATCTCTCCACCGTCTCTCACTCTCTCACTCTCTCCTCCATCCGTGTCTCCCTCCGTCTCCCCTCTGTCTCTCCACCGTCTCTCCCTCTGTCTCTCCCCCGTCTCTCTCTCTGTCTCTCCACTGTCTCTCACATTATCTCTCACTCTCTCTCTCCATCCGTGTCTCCCTCCGTCTCCCTCCGTCTCTCCTCCGTCTCTCCCTCCATCTCTCCCTCCGTCTCTCCACCGTCTCTCCCTCCGTCTCTCCCTCTGTCTCTCCTCCGTCTCTCCACCGTCTCTCCACCATCTCTCCCTCCGTCTCTCCCTCCGTTTCTCCCTCCGTCTCTCCCTCCGTCTCTCCCTGCGTCTCTCCACCGTCTCTCACTCCATCTCTCCCTCCGTCTCTCCACCGTCTCCCCACCGTCTCTCCCTCCATCTCTCCCTCCCGTCTCTCCCTCCATCTCTCCCTCCATCTCTCCCCTCGTCTCTCCACCGTCTCTCACCCATCTCTCACTCCATCTCTCACTCTCTCTCCCCTCCTCCGTCTCTCCCTCTGTCTCTCCACCATCTCTCACTTTATCTCTCACTCTCTCTCCATCCGTGTCTCCCTCCGTCTCTCCCTCTGTCTCTCCACCGTCTCTCCCTCTGTCTCTCCCCCATCTCTCCTCTGTCTCTCACTCTCTCTCCATCCGTGTCTCCCTCCGTCTCTCCCTCTGTCTCTCCACCGTCTCTCCCTCCCTCTCTCCCTCCGTCTCTCCCCTCTCTTCACCGTCTTACCCTCTGGCTCTCCACCATCTCTCCCTCCGTCTCTCCCTCCGTCTCTTCCTCCGTCTCTCCCTCCGTCTCTCCACCGTCTCTCCACCGTCTCTCCCTCTGTCTCTCCCTCCGTCTCTCCCTCCGTCTCTCTCTCCACAGTCTCTCCACAGTCTCTCCACCGTCTCTCCCTCTGTCTCTCCCTCCGTCTCTCCACCGTCTCTCCCTCTGTCTCTTCACCGTCTTTCCCTCCACCATCTCTCACTTTATCTCTCACTCTCTCTCTCCATCCGTGTCTCCCTCCGTCTCTCCCTCTGTCTCTCCACCGTCTCTCCCTCTGTCTCTCCCCCCATCTCTCCCTCTGTCTCTCACTCTCTCTCCATCCGTGTCTCCCTCCGTCTCTCCCTTTGTCTCTCCACCGTCTCTCCCTCCCTCTCTCCCTCCGTCTCTCCCTCTCTCTTCACCGTCTTACCCTCTGGCTCTCCACCATCTCTCCCTCCGTCTCTCCTCCGTCTCTTCCTCCGTCTCCCTCCGTCTCTCCACAGTCTCTCCACCGTCTCCCTCTGTCTCTCCCTCCGTCTCTCCCTCCGTCTCTCTCTCCACAGTCTCTCCACAGTCTCTCCACCGTCTCTCCCTCTGTCTCTCCTCCGTCTCCCACCGTCTCTCCCTCTGTCTCTTCACCGTCTTTCCCTCTGGCTCTCCACCGTCTCTCCTCCGTCTCTCCCTCCGTCTCTCCTCCGTCTCTCCCTCCATCTCTCCCTCCGTCTCTCCACCGTCTCTCCACCTTCTCTCCCTCCGTCTCTCCCTCCGTCTCTCCCTGCGTCTCTCCGCCGTCTCTCACTCCATCTCTCACTCCATCTCTCACTCTCTCTCATTCTGTCTCTCCACCATCTCTCACTCTATCTCTCACTCTCTCTCCCCTTCCGTATCTCCCTCTGTCTCTCCACCGTCTCTCACTCTCTCTCCCTCCGTCTCTCCCCTCCGTCTCTCCCTCCGTCTCTCCTCTGTCTCATCCTCTGTCTCTCCCTCCGTCTCTCCACCGTCTCTCCACCATCTCTCCACCGTCTCCCCACCGTCTCTCCCTCCATCTCTCCCTCCAACTCTCCCTCCGTCTCTCCCTCCATCTCTCCCTCCGTCTCTCCCTGCGTCTCTCCACCGTCTCTCCCTCCATCTCTCACTCCATCTCTCACTCTCTCTCCCCCTCCGTCTCTCCCCTCTGTCTCTCCACCGTCTCTCACTTTATCTCTCACTCTCTCTCTCCATCCGTGTC
>NW_025751821.1:0-14172 GCF_021184085.1 Oncorhynchus gorbuscha | reverse complement strand
ATGGAGAGAGAAAGAGGAGGTGGAGATGGAGAGAGAGAAAGAGGGAGGGGTGGACATGGAGAGAGAAAGAGGGAGGGGAGGAGATGGAGAGAGAAAGAGGGAAGGGTGGAGATGGAGAGAGAAAGAGGGAGGGGTGGACATGGAGAGAGAAAGAGGGAGGGGTGGACATGGAGAGAGAAAGAGGGAGGGGTGGAGATGGAGAGAAAAGAGGGAGGTGACATGGAGAGAGAAAGAGGGAGGGGTGGACATGGAGAGAGAGGAAAGGGAGGGAGTGGAGATGGAGAGAAAGAGGGAGGGTGGAGATGGAGAGAGAGAGGGAGGGTGGAGCTGGAGGTGGAGATGGAGAGAGAAAGAGGGAGGAGGGTGGACATGGAGAGAGAAAGAGGGAGGGTGGAGATGGAGAGAGAAAGAGGGAGGTGGAGATGGAGAGAGAAAGAGGGAGGGTGGAGATGGAGAGAGAAAGAGGAAGGGTGAGATGGAGAGAAAGAGGGGGGTGGAGATGGAGAGAGAAAGAGGGAGGGCAAGTGGACATGGAGAGAGAAAGAGGGAGGGGTGGAGATGGAGAGAAAAGAGGGAGGGTGGAGATGGAGAGAGAAAGAGGGAGGGGTGGAGATGGAGAGAGAAAGAGGGAGGGGTGGACATGGAGAGAGAAAGAGGGAAGGTGGAGATGGAGAGAGAAAAGAGGGAGGGGTGGACATGGGAGAGAAAGAGGAGGGGTGGAGATGGAGAGAGAAAGAGGAGGGTGGACATGGAGAGAGAAAGAGGGAAGGGGGAGATGGAGAGAGAAAGAGGGAGGGTGGACATGGAGAGAAAGAGGGAGGGGTGACATGGAGAGAGAAAGAGGGAGGTGGAGATGGAGAGAGAAAGAGGGAGGGTGGAGATGGAGAGAGAAAGAGGGAGGGGTGGAGATGGAGAGAAGAAAGAGGGAGGGTGGACATGGAGAGAGAAAGAGGGAGGGGTGGACATGGAGAGAGAAAGGGAGGGGTGGACATGGAGAGAGAAAGAGGGAGGGGTGGAGATGGAGAGAGAAAGAGGGAGGTGGAGATGGAGAGAGAAAGAGAGAGGGGTGGACATGGAGAGAGAAAGAGGGAGGGGTGGACATGGAGAGAGAAAGAGAGAGGCGTAGTGATCGATAGAGAGACATAATGAGAGATCGATAGAGACATAAAGAGAGATTGATAGAGAGACATAAAGAGAGATCGATAGAGACATAAAGAGAGATTGATAGAGAGACATAAAGAGAGACATAGTGATCGATAGAGAGACATAATGAGAGATCGATAGAGAGACATAAAGAGAGATTGATAGAGAGACATAAAGAGAGACATAGTGATCGATAGAGAGACATAGTGATCGATAGAGAGACATAGTGATCGATAGAGAGACATAGTGATCGATAGAGAGACATAGTGATCGATAGAGAGACATAGTGATCGATAGAGAGACATAAAGAGAGATTGATAGAGAGACATAGTGATCGATAGAGAGACATAGTGATCGAGAGAGAGACATAGAGATCGATAGAGAGACATAAAGAGTGATCGATAGAGACATAAAGAGAGACATAGTGATCGATAGAGAGACATAATGAGAGATTGATAGAGACACGTAAAGAGAGATTGATAGAGAGACATAGAGATCGATAGAGAGACATAAAGAGAGATTGATAGAGACACGTAAAGAGAGATCGATAGAGAGACATAGAGATCGATAAAGAGACATAAAGAGAGATTGATAGAGACACGTAAAGAGAGATCGATAGAGAGACATAGAGATCGATAGAGAGACATAAAGAGTGATCGATAGAGACATAAAGAGAGACATAGTGATCGATAGAGAGACATAATGAGAGATTGATAGAGACACGTAAAGAGAGATCGATAGAGAGACATAGAGATCGATAGAGAGACATAAAGAGAGATTGATAGAGACACGTAAAGAGAGATCGATAGAGAGACATAGAGAGAGATCAATAGAGAGACAGAGATCGATAGAGAGACACAAAGAGAGATTTATAGAGAGACATAGTGATCGATAGAGAGACATAGAGATCGATAGAGAGACATAAAGAGAGATTGATATAGAGACATAGTGATCGATAGAGAGACATAGAGAGAGATCGATAGAGAGAGATCGATAAAGAGACAAAGAGAGATTGATAGAGAGACATAAAGATAGACTGATAGAGAGACAGAGAGAGATCGATAGAGAGACAGAGATTGATAGAGAGACAAAGATCGATAGAGAGACATAGAGATCGATAGAGAGACATAAAGTTAGATTGATAGAGAGACATAGAGAGACATAGAGATTGATAGAGAGAGATAAGACAGGGAGGGAGGAGAGGAGAACAGATGAGATGAGATGAGAGGAGAGGAGAGGAGAGGAGAGGAGAGGAGAGGAGAGGAGAGGAGAGGAGAGGAGAGGAGAGGAGAGGAGAGGATGCTGCATTGTCTGACTGGGAGGATGGACCTCAGTGTGATTGCCCCCGGGGACAAGAAAAGACAAAGGAGAAAAATTGATGGAACCAGAGGAGGATGAAGTGGAAGATGGAGAGGAGGACTGAGAGGAGGATGGACAGGAGGACTGAGAGGAGGACTGAGAGGAGGACTGAGAGGAGGATGGACAGGAGGACTGAGAGGAGGATGGACAGGAGGACTGAGAGGAGGACTGAGAGGAGGACTGAGAGGAGGACTGAGAGGAGGATGGACAGGAGGACTGAGAGGAGGACTGAGAGGAGGATGGACAGGAGGACTGAGAGGAGGACTGAGAGGAGGACTGAGAGGAGGACTGAGAGGAGGACTGAGAGGAGGACTGAGAGGAGGATGGACAGGAGGACTGAGAGGAGGACTGAGAGGAGGATGGACAGGAGGACTGAGAGGAGGACTGAGAGGAGGACTGAGAGGAGGACTGAGAGGAGGACTGAGAGGAGGACTGAGAGGAGGACTGAGAGGAGGACTGAGAGGAGGATGGACAGGAGGACTGAGAGGAGGACTGAGAGGAGGAAGGACAGGAGGACTGAGAGGAGGATGGACAGGAGGACTGAGAGGAGGACTGAGAGGAGGATGGACAGGAGGACTGAGAGGAGGACTGAGAGGAGGACGGAGGAGTAAGCAGTCAAGACGATTTAAGTCAAACTGGCAGATGAACATTGACTGTGGCGACTCCGGGAGGGAAGAAAGAAAAGTAAAGGGGCCATGTTGCTGCTGTCTTACATCCCCCTACACCACAGTGAAGTACTAGTTATCTCACTTAGGTCCATCTCTCCTCATGGAGCCATCACACTGTTCCATGCTACACTAAACTACTAATCTACTGAGCCATCCAATCACAGGTCAATACTACACTAGCTGATTGATCCATCTAACCAATCACAGTTCAATACTACACTAGCTGATTGATCCATCTAACCAATCACAGTTCAATACTACACTAGCTGATTGATCCGTCCAATCACAGTTCAATACTACACTAGCTGATTGATCCGTCCAATCACCGTTCAATACTACACTAGCTGATTGATCCGTCCAATCACAGTTCAATACTATACTTGCTGATTGATCCGTCCAATCACAGTTCAATACTACACTTGCTGATTGATCCGTCCAATCACAGTTCAATACTACACTAGCTGACTGATCCATCTAACCAATCACAGTTCAATACTACACTAGCTGATTGATCCGTCCAATCACAGTTCAATAATATACTTGCTGATTGATCCGTCCAATCACAGTTCAATACTACACTTGCTGATTGATCCGTCCAATCACAGTTCAATACTACACTAGCTGACTGATCCATCTAACCAATCACAGTTCAATACTATACTTGCTGATTGATCCGTCCAATCACAGTTCAATACTACACTTGCTGATTGATCCGTCCAATCACCGTTCAATACTACACTAGCTGATTGATCCGTCCAATCACAGTTCAATACTACACTAGCTGATTCATCCGTCCAATCACAGTTCAATACTACACTAGCTGACTGATCCATCTAACCAATCACAGTTCAATACTACACTAGCTGATTGATCCGTCCAATCACAGTTCAATACTACACTAGCTGATTGATCCGTCCAATCACAGTTCAATACTACACTTGCTGATTGATCCGTCCAATCACAGTTCAATACTATACTTGCTGATTGATCCGTCCAATCACAGTTCAATACTACACTAGCTGACTGATCCATCTAACCAATCACAGTTCAATACTACACTAGCTGATTGATCCATCCAACCAATCACAATTCAATACTATACTAGCTGACTGATCCATCCAACCAATCACAGTTCAGTGCTATACTAGCTGATTGATACATCCAATCACAGAGTCTTCAAAAACAGATTTGTCTGAGAAAGCCCAATATATACATTGTAAAACCTGACTTGAGAAAAAGACCTTCATAATGATACTGTGAAAGCGCCCACGAGTGTGTCATAAAATGACTACCATATTGCACTGAGAATGAAATCAGCATCTATGATTGTGAATAACTGTTACAATATAAAAGTTACAATAGTGCAGAGAGTGTAATATCATATGGTAAAAGGGGATACACGTTCTGTGTTTGCATCTGTATGTAATGTCAACAATATTCCAGTGTAATATCCAACTGTCCAGGAGGGGGCAGTATCGTCCAGACTTCCTCCACTGACACCCATCGAAAGCTTCTCTCTCCCGCTCTCTGCTGCTATGTGCTGATAACGCCCTTTCTGTGGCTAAAGTAAAGTACATAAAAGGATTCTGTTCTATTTATATATTTTCACAGAACACTCTTCTGAGTATTTTATTTGACATGCAACACTGGTGGAATAAGTGCATGGGAACCATATAGACCCATGGAATTAGAATCTCACCACAGAACAGAACAGAGTAGAACAGAACAGAACAGAGCAGAGTAGAACAGAGTAGAACAGAGTAGAACAGAACAGAGTAGAACAGAACAGAGCAGAGTAGAACAGAACAGAACAGAGTAGAACAGAACAGAGTAGAACAGAACAGAACAGAGCAGAGTAGAACAGAACAGAGTAGAACAGAACAGAACAGAACAGAACAGAACAGAACAGAACAGAGCAGAGCAGAACAGAACACAACACAACAGAGTAGAACAGAACAGAACAGAACAGAGTAGAACAGAACAGAACAGAGCAGAGTAGAACAGAACAGAACAGTGTAGAACAGAACAGAACAGAGTAGAACAGAACAGAGCAGAGCAGAACAGAACAGAGTAGAACAGAACAGAACAGAACAGAGCAGAGTAGAACAGAACAGAACAGAACAGAGTAGAACAGAACAGAGTAGAACAGAACAGAGCAGAGTAGAACAGAACACAACACAACAGAACAGAGCAGAGTAGAACAGAACAGAACACAACAGAACAGAGCAGAGTAGAACAGAACAGAACACAACAGAACAGAGCAGAGTAGAACAGAACACAACAGAACAGAGCAGAGTAGAACAGAACACAACACAACAGAACAGAGCAGAGTAGAACAGAACAGAACACAACAGAACAGAGCAGAGTAGAACAGAACACAACACAACAGAACAGAGCAGAGTAGAACAGAACAGAGTAGAACAGAACACAACACAACAGAACACAACACAACAGAACAGAGCAGAGTAGAACAGAACAGAGCAGAGTAGAACAGAACAGAGTAGAGCAGAACAGAGCAGAGTAGAACAGAACAGAACACAACAGAACAGAGCAGAGTAGAACAGAACAGAGCAGAGTAGAACAGAACAGAACACAACAGAACAGAGCAGAGTAGAACAGAACACAACACAACAGAACAGAGCAGAGTAGAACAGAACACAACACAACAGAACAGAGCAGAGTAGAACAGAACACAACACAACAGAACAGAGCAGAGTAGAACAGAACACAACACAACAGAACAGAGCAGAGTAGAACAGAACAGAACACAACAGAACAGAGCAGAGTAGAACAGAACAGAGCAGAGTAGAACAGAACAGAACACAACAGAACAGAGCAGAGTAGAACAGAACAGAACACAACAGAACAGAGCAGAGTAGAACAGAACACAACACAACAGAACAGAGCAGAGTAGAACAGAACACAACAGAACAGAGCAGAGTAGAACAGAACACAACACAACAGAACAGAGCAGAGTAGAACAGAACAGAACACAACAGAACAGAACAGAGCAGAGTAGAACAGAACAGAGCAGAGTAGAACAGAACAGAACAGAGCAGAGTAGAACAGAACAGAGCAGAGTAGAACAGAACACAACAGAACAGAGCAGAGTAGAACAGAACAGAACACAACAGAACAGAGCAGAGTAGAACAGAACAGAGCAGAGTAGAACAGAACAGAACACAACAGAACAGAGCAGAGTAGAACAGAACAGAACACAACAGAACAGAGCAGAGTAGAACAGAACACAACACAACAGAACAGAGCAGAGTAGAACAGAACAGAGCAGAGTAGAACAGAACACAACACAACAGAACAGAACAGAGCAGAGTAGAACAGAACACAACACAACAGAACAGAGCAGAGTAGAACAGAACAGAACACAACAGAACAGAGCAGAGTAGAACAGAACACAGCAGAGTAGAACAGAACAGAACACAACAGAACAGAGCAGAGTAGAACAGAACAGAGCAGAGTAGAACAGAACACAACACAACAGAACAGAGCAGAGTAGAACAGAACAGAACACAACAGAACAGAGCAGAGTAGAACAGAACAGAACACAACAGAACAGAGCAGAGTAGAACAGAACACAACAGAACAGAGCAGAGTAGAACAGAACAGAACACAACAGAACAGAGCAGAGTAGAACAGAACAGAACAGAGCAGAGTAGAACAGAACACAACACAACAGAACAGAGCAGAGTAGAACAGAACAGAACACAACAGAACAGAGCAGAGTAGAACAGAACAGAACACAACAGAACAGAGCAGAGTAGAACAGAACAGAGCAGAGTAGAACAGAACAGAACACAACAGAACAGAGCAGAGTAGAACAGAACACAACGGAACAGAGCAGAGTGGAACAGAACACAACAGAACAGAACAGAGCAGAGTAGAACAGAAAGCATTGTTGGGATTTTGACTGCAGGTTGCCATAGAAACCCCTCTCTCTGCTCTGTTCTGTTGTGTTCTGTAGTAGCAGGTAACAAAAAAGTGTGATTGACAGGTAAAACTGAACACTGACAGCCCCTTAACAACCCGCCTCGCCCGGATTAAGAGTCCTTATTGGCTATTGGCTCTCTGCACAGACATCTGTCCTTTTTCTGATAATATGCAGTGTGACCATAGATAGTCTCTGTTGTAAACACATAACTATCTCAGGGTGCAGACTTCAAATACTGTATTCAGAGCTCAACTGTAAATCTAGCTTGTAAAAACACCACGTACAGTGTGTAGGCTATAACCCATACACGCTCAGTCATCTCTCCGTTCTGTGATTTAACCTGTTAAGACTCTAGGGGCAGTATTTCATTTTTGGATAAAAAGACGTGCCCGTTTTAAGCGCAATATTTTGTCACGAAAAGATGCTCGACTATGCTTGGAATTGATAGTTTTGGAAAGAAGACACTCTGACGTTTCCAGAACTGCAAAGATTTTCACTGTGAGTGCCATAGAACAAAATCTACAGGCAAAACCAAGATGCTTGAGTGACCAGGAAATCAACAGGATTTCTGATGGCACGTTTTCCATGATCGCCTTATATGGCTGTGAATGCGACAGGAATGAACGGACACTTCCTATCGTTTCCCCAAGGTGTCTGCAGCATTGTGACGTATTTGTAGGCATATCATTGGAAGATTGACCATAAGAGCCTACAATTACCAAGTGTCCCGCACGGTGTCTGCGTGGAAATTGGTGCGCAAAAGTCACCTACCAGTATTTTTCCATCCGAATCAGAGGAGAATGCACGCTTCCAGGGAAGGCATTTCAATGAAGAGATATATGACAAAACACCTTGAGGATTGATTCAAACAACGTTTTCCATGTTTCAGTCGATATTATGGAGTTAATGGAAAAAGTTTGACGTTTAGGTGACTGAATTTTCGGTTAGTTTCGTAGCCAAAATGCATAGTAACAAAACGGAACGTTGTGTCCTACACAAGCATCTTTCAGGAAAACTGGACATCTGCTATGTAACTGAGAGTCTCCTCATTGAAACATCTGAAGTTCTTCAAAGGTAAATGATTTTATTTGATCCCTTTGCTGGTTTTTGTGAATGTTGCGTGCTAAATGCTAACGCTAAATGCTAAGCTAGCTATCACCACTCTTACACAAATTATTGATTTTCTCTGGTTCTAAAGCATATTTTGAAAATCTGAGACGACAGGATTGTTAAGAAAAGGATAAGCTTGAGGACAGGCATATTTATTTCATTTAATTTGCAATTTTCAGAAATCGCTAATTTTGCGTTATGGTAATGAGCTTGAGGCTGTAGTCACAATCCCGGATCCGGGATGGGGCGGACTAAGATTAAATAACCATACACATCCTCTGTTTGCGTGACGTTGAGAACATATAGGTTTCTGTTTCATACTGTGGACTGTCTTCTCACTCCTACACACACTCTCTCTCTCTCTCTCTCTCTCTCTCTCTCTCTCTCTCTCTCTCTCTCTCTCTGATATCCCACGACATTGTCCATTTTAAACAGACATAACTATCTCTGAGCTCAGTTCTGCATTGACAACTCACTGGTTTCATAGTCTAGTGCAGTGTTTCTTAATCCTGTCATAGTCTAGTGCAGTGTTTCTTAATCCTGTCATAGTCTAGTGCAGTGTTTCTTAATCCTGTCATAGTCTAGTGCAGTGTTTCTTAATCCTGTCATAGTCTATAGTGCAGTGTTTCTTAATCCTGTCATAGTCTAGTGCAGTGTTTCTTAATCCTGTCATAGTCTGGTGCAGTGTTTCTTAATCCTGCTGTAGTCTAGTGCAGTGTTTCTTAATCCTGTTGTAGTCTAGTGCAGTGTTTCTTAATCCTGTCATAGTCTAGTGCAGTGTTTCTTAATCCTGTCATAGTCTAGTGCAGTGTTTCTTAATCCTGTCATAGTCTAGTGCAGTGTTTCTTAATCCTGTCATAGTCTAGTGCAGTGTTTCTTAATCCTGTCATAGTCTAGTGCAGTGTTTCTTAATCCTGCCGTAGTCTAGTGCAGTGTTTCTTAATCCTGTCATAGTCTAGTGCAGTGTTTCTTAATCCTGCTGTAGTCTAGTGCAGTGTTTCTTAATCCTGTCATAGTCTAGTGCAGTGTTTCTTAATCCTGCCGTAGTCTAGTGCAGTGTTTCTTAATCCTGTCATAGTCTAGTGCAGTGTTTCTTAATCCTGCTGTAGTCTAGTGCAGTGTTTAATCCTGTCATAGTCTAGTGCAGTGTTTCTTAATCCTGTCATAGTCTAGTGCAGTGTTTCTTAATCCTGTCATAGTCTAGTGCAGTGTTTCTTAATCCTGCTGTAGTCTAGTGCAGTGTTTCTTAATCCTGTCATAGTCTAGTGCAGTGTTTCTTAATCCTGTCATAGTCTAATGCAGTGTTTCTTAATCCTGTCATAGTCTAGTGCAGTGTTTCTTAATCCTGTCATAGTCTAGTGCAGTGTTTCTTAATCCTGTCATAGTCTAGTGCAGTGTTTCTTAATCCTGTCATAGTCTAGTGCAGTGTTTCTTAATCCTGCCGTAGTCTAGTGCAGTGTTTCTTAATCCTGTCATAGTCTAGTGCAGTGTTTCTTAATCCTGCCGTAGTCTAGTGCAGTGTTTCTTAATCCTGTCATAGTCTAGTGCAGTGTTTCTTAATCCTGCCGTAGTCTAGTGCAGTGTTTCTTAATCCTGTCATAGTCTAGTGCAGTGTTTCTTAATCCTGCCGTAGTCTAGTGCAGTGTTTCTTAATCCTGTCATAGTCTAGTGCAGTGTTTCTTAATCCTGCTGTAGTCTAGTGCAGTGTTTCTTAATCCTGTCATAGTCTAGTGCAGTGTTTCTTAATCCTGTCATAGTCTAGTGCAGTGTTTCTTAATCCTGTCATAGCCTAGTGCAGTGTTTCTTAATCCTGTCATAGTCTAGTGCAGTGTTTCTTAATCCTGCTGTAGTCTAGTGCAGTTTTTCTTAATCCTGTCATAGTCTAGTGCAGTGTTTCTTAATCCTGTCATAGTCTAATGCAGTGTTTCTTAATCCTGTCATAGTCTAGTGCAGTGTTTCTTAATCCTGTCATAGTCTAGTGCAGTGTTTCTTAATCCTGTCATAGTCTAGTGCAGTGTTTCTTAATCCTGTCATAGTCTAGTGCAGTGTTTCTTAATCCTGTCATAGTCTAGTGCAGTGTTTCTTAATCCTGCTGTAGTCTAGTGCAGTGTTTCTTAATCCTGTCATAGTCTAGTGCAGTGTTTCTAATCCTGTCATAGTTTCAGTGCAGTGTTTCCTGGCTGATAGCTGGGTGCCTGGCTGACTGGCTGGCAGGATGGATGGGTGGCTGGATGGCTGGCAGGCAGGCTGACTGATTGGCTGACTGGCTCCTGGTTGACTGGCTGGCTGAGAGTCAGAAAAATATCTTAGGACAAGGAGCCACTGACTGCTGGACTCAGGCCTGATTTAGCTGCAGCCCGCGGTGCCCGACACACACACACACACACACACACACACACACACACACACACACACACACACACACACACACACACACACACACACACACACACACACACACACACACACACACACACACACACACACACACACACACACACACATCAGCCATATCCACCCTGAGCCTGCCTGACATGTGGGGATGTAAGGGTGACTATATCAGAGGGTGACTATATCAGTCGGCTGTGAGTGTGTTGTGTGTGGGTGGGTGTGTTGTGTGTGTGCGTGTCTGTCTGTGTGTGTGCTGGACTGACTCTGTGGAGTATTTCTGTCTGTCTATAATACTTTTATTGGGAAAAACTCATTCTGGTTGGCTGGGCCTGGCTCCCAAGTGGCTGGGCCTGGCTCCCAAGTGGGTGGGCCTGGCTCCCAAGTGGCTGGGCCTGGCTCCCAAGTGGCTGGGCCTGGCTCCCAAGTGGCTGGGCCTGGCTCCCAAGTCGGTGGGCCCATGCCCTCCAAGCCCACTCATGGCTGCTCCCCTAATAATTAATAATTAGGGCCTAATTTATTTATTTAAATTGACTGATTTCCTTATATAATTATTGCATGTTACATTTATATTTCTGTTCAGTATTGGATACTATATACTAGATGCTAAATACTACATACTAGATACTACATATTATATACTACATACTATATACTACATATTATATAGTAGATACTGTATACTCCGTACTATATACTAAATACTATGTACTACATAATATATGCTACATACTATACACTAGATACTAGATACAACATACTATATACTACGTACTATGCACAAGATACTACATACTATATACTAGATACTATATACTCGTACTGCATACTACATACTATATACTACGTACTATATACTAGATACTATGTACAACACAATATATACTATATACTACATACTATATAAAACATACAATACACGAGACACCACATACTTTATTCTATATACAACATACTATATACTAAATACAAGAAGAGAAGAGAGAAGGGTACTTTATTCATCCATAAGAGGTGTTTTGCTGTACCCAACCCCTCTGATAAACTGTACACAAACACACAAACACACATACACACAAACACACAAACACACAAACACACATACACACAAACACACATACACACATACACACAAACACACAAACACACAAACACACAAACACACAAACACACAAACACACATACACACATACATACATACACACAAACACACATACACACATACACACAAACACACAAACATACAAACACACATACACACATACACACAAACACACATACACACATACACACAAACACACAAACACACAAACACACATACACACATACACACATACACAAAAACACACAAACACACATACACACAAACACACAAACACACATACACACAAACACACAAACACACAAACACACATACACACAAACACACATACACACATACACACAAACACACAAACATACAAACACACATACACACATACACACAAACACACATACACACATACACACAAACACAAACACACAAACACACATACACACATACACACATACACAAAAACACACAAACACACATACACACAAACACACAAACACACATACACACAAACACACAAACACACAAACACACATACACACAAACACACATACACACAAACACACATACACACAAACACACATACACACAAACACACAAACACACATACACACATACACACATACACACAAACACATATTAAAGGCTCTGTTCAATCTGGATCGATTGAAGCGTTACATATTGCGCGATGGAAATTGAGCCAACATATGCAGTGTTTACCATGAATGCAGTCAGCGGCCAAATGCGTTAATGCCTTTAATTGTCAGGTTAGAGAGAGGTTGGAGAGGCTGGAGAGACTGGAGAGGCTGGAGAGGTTGGAGAGGCTGGGGGGGGGTTGGAGGTTGGAGAGGCTGGAGAGGCTGGGGTTGGAGAGGCTGGAGAGGGCTGGAGAGGCTGGAGAGGCTGGGGGTTGGAGAGGTTGGAGGCTGGAGAGGCTGGAAGAGGCTGAGAGGCTGGAGGCTGGGGGTTGGAGATGATTGGAGAGGTTGGAGGCTGGAGAGATTGGAGGCTGGAGGGTTGGAGGCTGGAGAGGCTGGAGAGGTTAGAGGCTGGAGAGGCTGGAGGCTGGAGAGGCTGGAGAGGCTGGAGAGGTTGGAGAGGCTGGAGAGGCTGGAGAGGTTGGAGAGGCTGGAGAATGGAGAGGCTGAGAGAATGGAGGACTGGAGAGACTGGAGAGGCTGGAGGCTGGAGAGGTTGGAGAGGCTGGAGAGGCTGGAGAGGTTAGAGCTGGAGAGGTTGGAGAGGCTGGAGAGGCTGGAGAGCCTGGAGAGGCTGGAGGAGGCTGGAGAGGCTGGAGGGCTGGAGAGGCTGGAGAGCCTGGAGAGCTGGAGAGGCTGGAGAGGTTGGGAGAGGCTGAGAGAATGGAGAGCTGGAGACTGGAGAGGCTGGAGAGGCTGGAGAGGTTGGAGAGGCTGGAGAGGTTGGAGAGGCTGAGATGCTGGGGTTGGAGAGTCTGGAGAGGCTGGAGAGGCTGGAGGCTGGGGGGGTTGGAGAGGAGTTGGAGGGCTGGAAGGTTGGAGAGGCTGGAGAGAATGGAGAGGCTGGAGAGACTGGAGGGCTGGAGAGGCTGGAGAGGTTGGAGAGGCTGGAGAGGTTGAGAGGCTGGAGATGCTGGGGGGGGTTGGAGAGTCTGGAAGGGGCTGAGAGGCTGGAGGCTGGGGGTTGGAGAGGTTGGAGGCTGGAGAGGTTGAGAGGCTGGAGAGGCTGGGGGGTTGGAGAGTCTGGAGAGTCTGGAGAGGCTGGAGGGCTGGAGAGGCTGGGGTTGAGAGGTGGGAGAGGTTGGAGAGGCTGAGGCTGGAGGAAAGTTGAATGAGGCTGGAAGAGGTTGGAGAGGCTGAGAGGCTGGAGAGGCTGGAGGTTGGAGAGGCTGGAGAGGCTGGAGAGGCTGGAGAGGGGGGCTGGAGAGGCTGGGGGTTGGAGAGGCTGGGGGGGGTGGAGAGGCTGGAGAGGCTAGAGAGGCTGGGGGGTTGGAGAGGCTGGGGGGGTTGGAGAGGCTGGTGGGGGTTAGAGGCTGGAAGGCTGGAGCAGAATGCAGCCACAGTACCGTCAATGCACAGTTATTTACACCAAGACGCAGATGTAATGCATTGTATAGCCCAATTATAATGGCTTCTAATCATCTCGTAGCGATGCTAACTAAAAATCAAATCACATCTCATTTGTACAATACCACCAATTTGAGTCAGTTGAAATGTTGATACAGAGACAAACAACATGTTATAAACCTCATCAGACAGCCATCAGTACAGAGACAAACAACATGTTATAAACCTCATCAGACAGCCATCAGTACAGAGACAAACAACATGTTATAAACAGCCATCGGTACAGAGACACGCAACATCCTCTGTCAGACAGCCATCGGTACAGAGACACACAACATGTTTACCAAGCCTCATCCAGACAGCCATGGTACAGAGACACACAACATGTTATAAACCTCATCAGACAGCCATCGGTACAGAGAC